>NC_031494.1:1570272-1599231 GCF_001602025.1 Plasmodium gaboni | reverse complement strand
TTTTTCCTTCATTATTATTATTATCTGATTTAATTATAAAATAAAGAAATACATACATAATTATATTATTTAATTATAACATATGTATTTTAATTTTAATTTTTTTTTAATTTTTTTTTTTTTTTTTTTTTGGTCATATATAAATACTCTTTAATGTTTTATATAAATTATATAAGAAAATGTTTAATGTTTTTTCAGCAGCTTTTTTAGATAATAATAATATAAATAAAAATGATAATGTTTTAGGAAAAACAATTTCAACAAATGCAAATAATGAAAATGAAAGAACAAAAAATTTAGCATTAAAAGACCGATTAGCCACTGTAAGAAATGTTCAGAATATATTAAATAAGAAAAATATAAATAAGACAGATGAAAACGAAGAAAAAAAAACCTTAAATAATAATTTTAAAACAAATACTGGAATAGAAAATAATAAGCCAACAATAACTAACGAAAGCACATTTAATCGTTTTAAAAATTATTCCAGTGTAGTAAATGAAAAACAAAATGAAGAGTTGGAAAAAAAATTAAAGAAAAGAAAAAGAAGAAAAAAACATGTCATTTTAATGGAAAGAATGAAGCAAAAGGAAAGGGAAAAAAGAAAACAAAGAAAAATGGAACAAGAACAAAATGGAGAGGAAGAATATGATGATGAAGAACATGAAGAGGGTGAGGATGATAATGAGGATGAATATGTTAGACAAAATAATGAACAGGAAGAACATTATGAGGATGAAGAATATGATGCTGAAATAGAACACAACAACAACAACAACAATAATAATAATAATAATAATAACAGATCTTTTAAATTTAATAGATCATCAAAAAATAAATATGACGAAAAAGATTATAATAATCATAAAAAAGATAAAGGAGATGATGAAGAATATGAAGATGATCATGAAGAAAATGATGATGGTTATGATGAAGATGGTGGAGGCTCTTATAATAATAATAATACAAATGATGGTAATCCATTCAATAAAAAAAATTATCATGCCTCAGGGAATGCAAACAATACATATAGTCATACAACTTCTAGTAGTAATAACCATAATAATGATAATTCAAATAATCAACAAAATATGAAACCCAAAAGAAAAAGAAGAAAGAAAAAAGAAATGGAAGAATATAGAGCACGCTTATTAAAAGAAAAAATGCATCAACAAAATTCATTAAGCAGTCTTTTAAATAAAACCAATAGTTTTAATAAAAATGACAATAATAGTAACCAAGAAGAAATTAAAGTAAAAAGAAGAAGAGGTAGACCTAAAGCAAGTGAAGTAGCTGCTATTAATATTATGAATGATAAAATGAAACAAAATGATATAAGAAAATATTATAGCAAAAATAGTGATAATGGATTTATGAAAAAAAATAGTATGAACGAAAAAAATAAAGAGCAACAAAATGAAGAAGCAAATAATAATGTTTTTAAAATTATTAAAAGTTCAATACAAGAAAATTCTTCTTTTATGAAAAGATCACCAAATGAAATTGTAGAATTAGAAAAAAATTATAAAAATAATATAAAAAAAGGAGTAACATGTATACCTTTAAATTATCAAAGTAAAGGTGGTGCAATGGCTATTATATTAATAGGAACTGATACTACATATGGACCTGTAAAAAATTCATATGGATTTATGACTTTTCTTGTATTAGATTGTCATACAAATAATTTTTTTATTGATACAGGAATTAAAAATAATGTTATCGAATGTGAAAAACATATGCAACTTTTAATAAGTCCAGGTGATATGTATATGTTTAAAAATCAAAGTCACGAAATGGAAGCAAGGTTATTGTTAATTGTTTGTAATAAAATGAATCAACCGTTTGACGCAAAAATGCATATAAAAGACCCACAAATCAACAACGAAAAATAAAAAAAATAATAATAATATATACAAATACATATATATATATATATATAGGAACATATTTCATAAAATTAGAAATCCTATATATGTTTTATGTATTTAAATATTATCTCAATATTTCATTATTTGTTCCACTTTTGTTTAATGTATATAAATATTATTTTTGTATCAAAATTTGAATTATATATTTTATTAATATATATATTAATATGTTCTATATAAATTATTGAGGTTTTTATGCTAATTTTATTATTTTTTTATATATTATATATGTCTTTTTCTTTTATTTTATTTCTTTCTTTTCTTTTATTTTTTTCTTTTATTTTTTTCTTTTTTTTTTTTCTTTTTTTTTTTTTTTTTTTTTTTTTTTTTTTTCAAATAATTTTTTTTTTTAAAAAAAAATTTTTTAATAAAAAAAAATTTTTTTTTTTTTTTTTTTTTTTTTTTTTTTTTTTTTTTTTTTTTTTTTTTTTTTTTTTTTTTAGTTATCAAATAATATATAGTATTAAACAAAAATATTTTAATAAAAAAGAAATTTTCATTTTATTAATTTTTATTTTTTTATTTATTAATTGTTTTTATATTAAATGTGTATGAAAATATATAAATTTATATTCTGATCTTTAAATGATAATGTTTCTTTTTTTTTTTTTCTTTTTCTTTTTTCAACCATTTAAAAAGAGAAACTTTATATTAAAAATATATTTGTATAAATATGTTTATATATATATATAATATTATGTATATTTATGCGCTTATTTCATTTGGTGTTTATTATTTAATTTTTTTTTTTTTTTAAATTCATTATTTGATATATATTACAAATATTTTACCTTTAATAACTTAAAATTAAATATAATTATACATTATAAATAATCTTCATTCTTTGATCGATAGGTTTATATTATATTTATAAGTAAATTTATTTATATTAAAAAGGAGTGTGCGCAAAACTTATAACTTGATTTTTTCTTTTTTCTGTTTTTTCTTCATTATAACAAGCAGATATGTTGTAAATGTTGAAAAAAATATATTTTTATATTGATGAAGTGAAATATATGAAAAATAAGAAAAAAAAAAAAAAAGTATTCCTTTTATTATACATTTGTTGTATTATATACTAAAATTAATTAATATTTTTGATACATGTATATCTCAAGAATTATATAATGCAAATGAATAAATTGTTCAATTTTATGAAAATATTATATAATTTTGAAAAATTCTATTGAAGCTATATATATATATATATATATATATATATATATATTTATTTGATTTTGTTAAATATAATATATGAATTATGAATATAAATAAAAAATAAAATAATATATATATTTTTTTTTATGTATTTTCATCGAAGAAAAAGAAAATATAATATGTATATAATATGTGTATAATATACTAAATAATTATTTCTACATAAATATATTACATTTCCATAAAAAAAAAAAAACATATACATATTATATATATAATTTTTTCTTTTTTAGTTTTATATTTTATGTTTTATTTTTTTATATTTTATTACCTTACATAATAACATTTTTATATATGTATTATTTTTTGGTTAAATAAAATTTTATATTTAAGAAATTATAATATATATATATATATATATTACTCATTTATTCATATTAACTATGAGTAAGACAGAATATGATATTCTCTCACTTGTAAATGTAGTTGAAGAATTTAGCAAATATTGTTCAGAATATAAGAAGAGAAACCTAACAAACTGTATAGACTCTTGTTCTATTAACAACGAAGTTAATAAAAATGAAGAGGTAGTATTTAAAAAAACATTACAAGATTTTATGAACAATGTTAATTTATTAAGTAGTAATATTTTGCAAAACCAAAATATAAATAAATGTGAGATACCTCAGAATATATTATATGAAAAGAATGGTAATAAAACGATATATGATATAAAATTTTACAATGAAGACAAATTAAATAATGAAAATATATTGGAAGATAAAAATGAAGGAAATAATTTCAAACAGATAGAATCAATAAATGATAAAGACTTTGTAAAATATAATGATTATGGAAAAAACATAGAAACAATTAAAAATATAAATGAACAAAATTTATTAATGCAAAATAAAAATGATTATATTTATACTTGTGAAAATTCTTATATGAGGAAAATATCAACTGAATATACTTCATCAGAGAAAAGTAGTGAAGATAATATATTAATTCATAATATAAATAATGTGCTTGTGAAATATGTAAGTGGATTAGATTATACACTGAATATTAGAAGAATATCAAGAAAAGACTTAATTGAACAAATTAATCAATTTTATATTATACATAATAGTAATATTCAATTAAATGATTATTCCAAATATCTAAGTGATGAAGTAATAAATATTCTGAAACAAAAAAAAGATAATATAAAATATATAGATAAAAATAATCCATTTATTATAGAAAAAAATGATGACTTTTATAAAAATAATTTCTTGCCTTTTTTTTATATTCCATGTAATTATTTATATATAAGAAATTATTGTAATGAAAATGAAAGATGCTTAGAAACAACCTATGATACAAATGATGAAAAAAATTCTACTACAGGTAATTCTTATATATTATCATCTCCTAATCAAATGTATAATACAAATACGAATAGTTATAATTCACGTTCAAATAGTATAATAGCTAGAAATACTTCTTCAAATAAATGTAACTCACCTATTTTTGGAATTAATGAACGAAACTCATCACCTAACTTTGGAATATTCAATGAAAGTATCAAAAACGATAATGATACATATAATATGGATCCTAATTATTTAATCATGAGATATAATTTAAACGAAGAAGTAGATACTAAAAATGATATAGCTATTAATTCTTCAGACAATATGAAATCTATAAATGACAATAGATATAATTCACCTAATTTTAATATAGAACATATACATAATAATAATAATAATAATAATACACAACTGAATAATTATGATATTTGTGATATAAATAATTTTAGCGATAAGAAAAATAATCTTAATAGCAATACTAGCGATTTTTATCAATCCATAAGCGAATTTTATAAAAATAATGAAAAGAATTATATTTGCCAAGAACAAAATAACAATAATAATACATATATTGAAAAATCTTCTTTTTTCTTAAATAGTAATGAAATTAATGTATTAACAAATAATAAAAATCATCATTCGAGTGGAAAAAATCTAATTAGCTTATGCTTTGATGATGAATTATCAAGTGCTATAACAATAAACAATGATTGCTCTTTAAATAAAGGAATATATAATGAATATAATAACTCTGAAAAAGCCATTGTCGAAGATATATGTAACACAACAAATTTTAATGATATAAATATGGAATATATGAACACATACGAAAATGATGAAAGAAAATGGATGCATGAATATAGCAATGGAGATTATAATTTATTTAGATCAAAGCAATTGAAAAAGAAAAAAGAGTTATTGTTATCTTGCATATCTTATAATGAAAAGGAAAATAAATATAAGGATGAAGATAATATGATGATAAATGTTGA
Organism: Plasmodium gaboni; assembly: GCF_001602025.1. Lineage (NCBI taxonomy): Eukaryota > Apicomplexa > Aconoidasida > Haemosporida > Plasmodiidae > Plasmodium > Plasmodium gaboni. The sequence goes on along the minus strand of NC_031494.1, from coordinate 1,593,792 downwards.
AATAAATAATGATACAAATAGGAAGAATATTTTATATGACACAGACAATATTTCCTTTGATGACAATATTAGTATTCATAACCATTATCATAGTATAAATTTAAAGGTTATATATGAAGCTAACAAAGGTGAATATGGAAATAATGAACGTATGAATTTTATTAAAGGCCAAATTATTTTGAATAAATATAAAGTAATCAAAGTTTTGTCAAAAACACAATTTAGTACTACACTTAAATGCCTCAATTTATTATATAAAAAAGTTAAAAATAATAAAGATGTATTCCTAAAAAATTGTGATAAATATATGAAAGACGATTCAGATATAACACATGATAAACAAAACAATTCTGATAAATTTGTAAATTTAAATATTATAAAAGAAAAAAATGAGAATTATAATAGACAACATGAAATTAAAAATAATTTACATGATAACAATAACCAATTAATAAATAATAAAAAAAAGATAGAACCTAAATATGTTTGTTTAAAAGTAATGAAAAATGGAAAACAGTTTTTAGATCAAGGATTGTTAGAACTCATGGTCTTAAATATACTATGTAATGATAATACAAATAATAATTTATCTAATAAAAACATTATAGAATTATATGATTCCTTTTATTATAAAGAACATTTAATTATAGTAACAGAATACATGCAAAGTGATTTATATAATTATTTCATTAAGAAAGGAAAATTAGGAACTTTAGGTCAATTACAAATATTGACAAAAAACTTATTAGAAGGATTAGCATATATACATTCGAAGAATTTAATACATTGTGATTTGAAACCAGAAAATATTATGATAAATATGAAAAAAAATAAGAAGAATCATAAAAGGGATAAATATTATAAAGTTAATCAAAATGGAGCTACTACATATAATGATGAAATGGAACAACATATTTTGAATTCATCAAATATAAATATGTCAAATATAGAAGAAAAGAAAATAATTACGTATCCATCATTTGATCAAACCTTTATTGAAAATAAAGATACACAATATGATAATAATCAAAAGACATCAAATATATTATGTGATACTAATAAATCATACAACAATAGTGTAAAAAATGTTGATAATAATGATAATATAAATATATATAGTACTAAACAGTTTGATAAGATCAAAATAATCGATTTTAATAGTTGTATATATGAAAGCGATAAACTAGAAATGTATGTACAAACTCGATCTTATAGATCACCTGAAGTTTTATTACAACAAAACTATGATAGGAAAATTGATATATGGAGTTTAGGATGTATATTATTTGAATTTTTAACAAAAAAAATATTATTTGATTATCAAAATATTTATCGTTTTATATATTCAATAGTTTCTTATATTGGACCTTTCCCATTTTATATGATAAATAATTGTAGGATACCACATATCTTTACAAAACACGGATTAATAATATTAAAAAAATTTACAACAGATAATATGTACGACAATTATATAAAAGAAGAACAATTAAATCAAATAGATGATGAAGAAATTATTTTTAATTCTAAAGACTTCTTTCGTTTAAATAAAAAAGATAATATCATTACAAAAGATTTATTAAAAAATAAAAATCCAAATACATCCTTTCCAAGAAAACGTAACAATAGCAACAGTGAGATTTATTATGATGTATGTTATCCAAGTGATAACTTATTAAAAAATAATTTTCAAATAAGTGACAAATTATTTCTTGATTTTCTTTTATCATTATTACAAATAGATCCATCTAAAAGGTGTAATGCTATGGAAGCCTTAAAACATCCATGGCTTCAGCCAAATTTGTATAAAGATGGTTTATAATATATACATAAAAGAAACATAATGATAATATGTGTATGTACGTATATATATATATATATATATATCATTATGTTTATATTTACAATTAAAAATATAATTAAAAAATACTCATTTTCATACCATAAAGTTGTTCTATAAATATATATAATGTTTGTATTACAAATATACTTTACTAAAAAAAGAAACATAATATGGAAAAAACGTTAAAAATAAATAATTAAAATAAATTTTAAAACTATATAAAGTAAAATAGAAATAACATTTCTTTTTTCATGTAAATGATTATTTATTATATATATATATAATATATTTTTTTTATCATTTTTTTTGTATTTTTTTTATTAATCATTTTAATATAAAAAATTATTTATATAAATAATATTTTCTAAAACAAATTTTTTATTCTCTTGCAAATATGGAAAAAAAAAAAAAAAAAAAAAATTATATATATATATATATATATATATATGTTTATTATATAACGAACACATTTTGGTATTATTAACATGCATATGTAAGATATGAATATATAATTAATATATATATATTCAAATTCTTATAATTTTTCTTTATTATAAGTTCTCAATTTTGAAGAATAGCAAATTTAATTATGGTTTCACCTCATTATAATTAGACTTCTTCTTATTATCCTTTTTAGTTTTGTTTTTCATCTTTTTCATCATATGAATGGGAAACATCTTGTTTTTCCTGTTCTTCTAAGGCTTGAGGTTTTTCAAGTGCTTCGTCTTTATTTGAAATATTTAGATTATCATCCACTTTTTTCTCAGTTAAATCTTTTATATTATCTTCTTTATCCTGATTTAAATCTTTTACGTTATCTTCTTTATCCTGATTTAAATCTTTTACGTTATCTTCTTTATCTTCATTTAAATCTTTTACGTTATCTTCTTTAACTTCATTTAAATCTTTTACGTTATCTTCTTTAACTTCATTTAAATCTTTTACGTTATCTTCTTTTTTATCATTTGTAAGGTTTACAGTATCTACTTTTTTCCCTGTATTATTTTCATTATTACTCGTTACAACAGTTTTTTCCTTGTCATCATTTGTTTGAGCCTCCTTTACTTCATTTTCCTTTTTTTGTTCATCCTTTTCAACATGCTCATTATCACTATATTTTGTTAGTAGAACATTTAATAACTCTTCAAAGGTTGCTTTAAATTGCTCATTTGAATTATTATCCATATATAAAATATAATACACAATAACTATACTTATTCTTACATTGAGTTGCAATTTTTTAATATTTTTAACAACATCATTGTCTAATTCCTGTGGATACTCTTTGTCATGAATATTTTGTACATTATGTAATTTAATATATATATTTTTTTCCTGTTCTCTTAAAAAATAGTAGCCATTTTTTATGTGTGAAAAACAGCTAATACGATGATCCTTTAGACAATAAGCATAGGAAGAGGATACATAAATAATATTTTTCATATTTTCTATAAATGTCTCTTTATATATATTTAATATTTTGTTTGCTTCTTCTTTAATTGTTAATAAGGAATGATAGAAATGTTTTAGAAAGTAATAAATACAATTACTTTCACATTTTCCTTTGGTAACAATTTTGTTGTACATAGCTTCATTATTTAAACATAACAATGAATATAAATTAAAAATTTTATCTTCATCATTATTATGTGTTTCCTTTGTTTTGTTATTTTTTAATTCACTATTTAATAAATTATTTGTTTGTTTTTTTTCATCATCATAAATATCATCTGAACAATTTAGGAGTGAATATAAAAAGGATAGCATAATATGACTAACAAAACTAATACTCATACTTTTTCTATAACAAACATTATCATATGTTAACATTTTTTTTGCATATAAATAACTAAAATAATAATTATATTGTTTATGTAATATAGTATGTATATAATAATCATTAGCATAATTCAATATATTATTTAAAACAAGATTATCTTTATCAATATTCTCTAAATTCTTATAATTAATTATACAACCGCAATTCTCATATTCATTATTTTTCCACATTTCTTCTGACATATTACTAACATGATTTTTTTTATGAAATAAATTGTAGTTTAGTAATGCTTCCTTACAATAATTATTTTGATCTAATGTTAACAAATTCTCACTAGAAGGTTCGCTATCCTTTATTTCATTATCACTGTGTTTCATATTTCCATCATCCTCATCATTTGATATTCCTCTATATTTATTTTTACATATAAATGGAAAATAATAATTATATGTAATTAATGGTAAAATGATAAAATTGCTTATTAGGTCTATTAATTTTTCATTTCTATATACATATTTTTCTTCCTTGGAATTTTTATTACTACTATTATTATTATTATTACTATTATTATTATTACTATTATTATTATTATTATTATTATTATCTTCCTTTTTGTTTACTCTTTTAAATATATAACTCTCATTAAATAAAAATTGTTGCAACTTTATGTAGGCTTCACTCCTTGTTCTTTTCGAGCTAAAGGAACATGCTAAAGACAAAACAAAACATGTTAATAAAAATATATACATTTTTTTTAATTCAATTATATTTTCATAAGAAATGCCCTGATGTTTTTCCATGTCACATTCAGAATTCAAAAGAAGCCCTGTATTATTCTTCTTCATCTTTATATGTTTATCATTATCTCTATGATTAATATTATTGTTCATATACATGTATATACTTTTATAATATATATTTGATATTATATGTAAACACTCAGAATTTATTGATGCTATATGTGAATTAATTTCTTCTTTCTTGTTATTAAAATATAATAAATAAGGTAAAAGTGATAATATTATATTTTCAATATTAAAATTGTTGAGTTTTAATAAAACATTATTATTATTTATTATATTATTAATACTTTCAGTATATATTGTAGCCTTTTCAATATAAATATATATATCTTTATCGTTTAACGATATATTTGTATTATTTGTATTTTTATATAATATATTGTTCGGAGTTATTAATTGCAACATATTTAAGTATATATTTATAATACAACTATTAACGTATACATTTTTTGAAATTTTTTCTAATACAAATATTATTTTATCAATAAATCGATATAATATATTTTTCTTTAAAAATTGTAATATATATATTAAATATATTCCACATAAGAAAAAGAACTTTTTATTTCTCTTTTGTAATTCTAAACAAATTCTTCTTACAGTATCCCCATTCATATTCATCTTCTTTAATAACTTCTTACTAATATGCACTTTATTTTCTTTATATATATTAAAACAAAGATATGAAAAATTCATAATACTCATAATTAATTGTTCTATGAACAACCAATCACCTTCTTCCGTTTCGGATTTTTCCATCTTTACAGTAAATAAATTATTTTCAATATCATTTATGTTTATACGTTTTTCTTCATCTTCCTCTTCTTCTTCTTCTTTGTAATTTATTTTTTTATTTATATCTTCAAAATTTGTATCATATAAGTTATATGATTTATCATTGGATATATCCTCTTCTGTCATTACTTTTACATTATTCATCTTGTAATTTTTAAAAATGCTATTATATATATTAATAAAAATAGAAGAATCATAATTTATTAATAAATAACTATTTAATAAATTAAAATAATGTTCAAAGGTAAATACGATAATTTTTATGTGCATAATATATGTTTTCATATAAAGATCCATTTTTATTTTATCAATCAAATATTGTTTACTTCTCTTTAAATTTTTATTTAAATTCCCATCATTCGTTATATGGAAATTTCCTTTTACATTATGACCTCCTTTATGTTTGCTATAATATATACTATTAAATACATCAGCATGTTCTTTGTCATCACTTAAATATGTCGAATCTTCATCTTCATCATGATTATGATGTGCATGTTCATAAGAATGTTCTTCATCATGTCCATCTTCTCTTTCTTCATCTGTACTATCAGCATACGAATAAATTTTATCAAATTCTTTATACATTTCTTTATATTCATCATATTCTTCATTTTGTTCTTCGTGTAGCCTTTTATGTTTATGTTCATGGTGATTATAATAATAATGATCATAAAGATCATCTTCATCAACATATTTACTATTATCAAAATGATCATCATGATTATGATTATGATCAATATGATTAATATTTCTATTTCTTTCATCTCTATGTTTTTCTCCACGACCTTCATGACTATGCATATATATATCAACTAAAATACGTTCCTTTCTTTTTACAAAAAACGAATCATTAGATATGTCACTATAATCAGAATCGCTCAATTCAGCATCACTTGTATTATCAGTGTCATATATATTATTTAAGGTTAAATCGAAATAATTTTTCTTATTTCTTTCCTCATGGTTTATATTTTTACATTTTCTTTCCTCATGAATTTGTTTCATATATAAATTCAGTTCATGAACTTCGCCTTTCTCTATAAATCTATTTATTCTTCTATAAGATTTCAATTTTAATTTACATAACATATTATATAAAATATAAGTATAATTAATCTTATAACACATAATATGAAAAAACATTTGAGTACTTAGTAATTTTTCTTTGCTATGATAAAATTGCTCAAAAGAACTCTCAGAATTTACTATGATAGGATTTGTATCATTAATATAATCATTAACATTAAATGTAGTACCTGCTTTATCATTAGTTAAATAATTATTATTATGATTATGTGACATTGTTGGTGATTTTAAAAATGAATGATGATGTACTTCCGCTTTATTTGTATGATGAGCAGACACATTATGTATTTCATTTTCTTTCTTAATTGAACATTTAATAATTAAAATTTTTATTAAATAAATAAAACTACTAATATTTAAATTTGTAATCATATTATTGTGAAAATCATTAAATGTAAAAAAGTTATATATATCTAATTTTAATTTTTTATATATATTAACATTATCAATTATTGCACTAGTATCTATATTTTTAGGATCCGCTTTGATATTTACATAAATATATTCCAATTCATCATTATTATCATTATTATTATTGTCATTCAGATTGTAATAATTATCATTATCATCATCAATATATTCATCATCTTCATAATCATCATCATAATCATTATCGTCATCATCAATATCATCGTCATCATCATCTTCATCATAATCTTCTTCATCTATATCATTATGATCTGCCTTATGATGTTCTTCTGAATGCTTTTCATTTTCTTTATCGTCATGTTTTATATCTTCATTATTTTTCTTCTTATTTTTGTTTAAGTTATCATGTTCGTTCTCTTGTCCATTAACCTTATCCTTAACCTTATCATTTTTCTTTTTTTTTTTTTTTTCCTTTTCCTTTTCTTTGATTTGATTTTTTATTTCTTCGATCTTTTCATTATAATTACCACTATCCTTAAATATTATAGACAAATTGTTATTTTCATTAGTACTATGTCTTGAGAAAAACATACTACTGAAATCATCAATCCATTTAGATTTATTTAATTTCTTGACATTTTTCTTAAACATTAAAAATGGATGTTGATAGGTTTCTGTAATACTTTTATTTATATTGTATGTCTCTAAGGTATTTCCTTTCTTAGACTTTCTACTTAAAAAGTCTTTGTCAATATTAAATTGTGTATTGTTTATAAATATATGTGGATAAAAAAAGATAGGCAATAAATCAATAGTTATTAATTTAAATATAATATTAATATAAATAGACCAACAGTTTCTAAATGAATTATAACATTTTTTTATAAAATGGAAAAATAAATATAATAAAGATTGACATTTTTGTGTTAAATAAAAATTTATATATTTAAATATATAACCTATTTTATTTATATTTCCTAAATCATGATAATATGCCAAATTATTTATAACCATTTTAAACATAAAAGTACAGTGTTCGATTAAATTGTAATCATTAGTTCTTTTAAAGAGTTCAAAAAATATAGGTAGGAAATTATTTCTTATTAACAATTTGTTTATATCATATTTATAAAAATATATTTCATTCTTTTTAAAAGAATGATAATATTTATATTCTTCTTTTTTTTGATCTAATAATTTCCAATATTGATCATCATTTGTATATGTGTTTTGTGTATTTGAAAATAATTTGATTTCTTCATTTAAAATACAATTATATAGATTTTCTAAATATATTCTATCAATATTTTTTCCATTATTTATTCCTCTATTATTTTTAATAAACTCTTCTAATTTCATTTTATTCTTAACTTGATTATTATGTAAATCTGTATTCAACATAATTATAGAATATGTCAATATAAAAATAACATCACTATTTTCAACAAGTACATACTTCTTTTGAATTTCCTCTTCACTCATACCTTCAATTTTTTTGGATAAGTAATATACATTTTTATGCATATAATCATTTATATTTACATTCTTTTTTAAATTAATTTTTTCTTCAATATGTAAATCATTCACACAATTTTCATTATTATCAACATTGTGTTTTTTCACATTTGTACTACATTCATTTATATTCGAATCATTTTCATTATTATTCTTATCAACACTTTTTTTCGGGTCACTCTCATTACCATTTTGTAATACACTATCATCATGAGTAACATTATTTTTATTACTATTTTCATTTAAAAAATCTATTAATATGTACCTCTTTTTATTTGCTAGTTCTTCGTCATTTACTAAACAAACAACCTTATCATTCTCTACTTTATATATGTTACTTAAATCACCATGTATAGGATTAGAATAAAAGAAACATAAACTAAAGTGTTCTAATATTCTCTCGATTAATTGAGCTTCTCCAGGTAATTTAAAACAACGTAAAAATAATCTTAAAGAAGATAATAAAGATAAATTACAAAAATCAAACAATCTTACATAACGTTTTAATAGGTTTATATTTTTCCTATGTGAAATATATTCACCTACAAATTCTTTATCTAAAAATGGATTGTATCTTACAAATTTAGCCATTGATTTTACAAAATATTCATCTTCCATTAAATTATTTTTAGTACTATGTTTAAAATGCTTTTTAGAGAAATTATGAGCAACCGTTGAAATAATTTCCGTTGCTGTCATATGATGGTGGTGTTTTTTTTTCTTTTGATGATTATCCATTTTATGTAAATCACTTTCCTTTTTAGATATTTCTTCATTTGTGTAGTTATTGTTAATATTTTCATCATCATCAATATTATTATTATTAATAATATTATTTTCTGTATTATCATTTTTGTCTGTTTTTTTGCCTTCATCATTTTTCTCATAATGACCAATAGAACTTTTGGAGTTATTATTTAATACTGAATGATCATCAGATACATTAATATGTATATTAGAACTATTTTTTTTTTTTTTTTTTTTATCATTTCTTGATGTATTTTCATCAACAATACCATTTAACATTTTATTTTCTTGTTTTATTACTTGCACATCATTACCATCATTATTATTATTATTATTATTATTTTCTTCTACTTTGTCTTCATCATTTATGGCAATTTCTCGTTCTTTTTGAGAAGTATGTCCTTTTATATGTTTCTTCTTTTTTATGTCCTTTTCATTTTCATTCCTTTCGTCACATGATTCTTCAGTAGTAAAATGACTATGATTGTTGATTAAGCTTCTATTATTTTCAACTTCATCAGGATTATAACTGTTATGAGATAAGTTCATATCAATGTTACTATTATTCATTTGTGTTTTATTATCATGTGTATTAGGATTAAAAGAATTACTCTTAATACTCGAACCTTTTTCAAAACCATTTTCACTAGTAAGAAATGATCTATTTTCATATAATGAACTTGAGTATTCAATTATATCATCATCTTTGTGCATAGCTTCTGAATCGATGATAGCATAATTAGAATCAATATTATTAAATGTTTCTTGTGTTTGTATAATTCTCATTTTAATTAATTCATCAACAGCTTTACCCTTAAGTGTATTAAATATAGTTGCTGATTTTTTTAATATTTCCTTTCTTCTTTTTTTCTTTCTCATGATATGTTTCTTTTTTTTAATATATTTTACTTTAACATATTCTCTGAAATGTTCAAATAATAAGAGTGCACAAAAAGTAACAAATCTATTATCTTTAGTTGATGATGATAAGAAATTTAAGGAATATAATTCATTTAAATTATGTTTTTTTTTTTTCAATTCATTCTTATTATCATTATAACGATCAATGAATTCATTAATAGCTTCTTTTTTCGATAAACTTGTTCGTCTACGATTATCAATAATATGTTGATTTAAATTTCCTTCATTATCATAATAATTACCACTATTATTATTATTATTATTATTATTAATACTATGTTTCTTATTGTGATCTTCATCTTTATTTTCGTTATCGTGTTCATCTTCTTTATCCTTATCTTTAATATTAAATTCATGAATTATAGACGTTCTTTTTCTTCCCCTTTTTCTTTTCCTTGATCCAAAAACTTTATTATAAGTATCCGAATAAATATCATTTTTAAACTCAATTATTAATTGGTTTATATAACCACAATCATGTGTATTGTGAGTCATGTCATGAATAGAAATATGATTATAATAGCTGTCATTACTATGTAAATGTAGACTATTCAAATGATTATGATGACTAATATTATGATTATGATGATCATTATTTTTTTTTGGTTTGGTGTGATTAGCATAAGGTACTAATATATACAAAATATTTTTTATCATTTTGAATATCACCTCATTTATTATTGTTGTATTATGAACAAAATTAACACATAATTCTAATATAGATTTTATAAAATTCTGTAATAAATCTGAGGCATATAAATTAACATCATAATTATAATATATTTCGAATAATACATTTTCTAGACAAAAATGTGACAAGGTTAATAGTGCCGTTTCAGTTATATTTTTGGATGAACCTTTTTTTAATGTATTTAATAATATATTAATAAATATTTCATTGTATATAAAAAAGTGCTTTTTATATAAAATGAAAATATTTATATATGATCTTAATGCTTTACATATAAGTACATAAGATGATGATGTTATATGTATAAATAGACATCTGATTATATTTGATATAGAATCAAAATTTTTATTTATTAATGAATATCCATATACTTCTATTAATATATTTAATAAACTAAATGATAATATGTTAATATTTTCTAAATTTTCATGAGACATTTCATTTTCAAATAATTCATTATATAAATTAATAAAATCCTTTTTATTTAATAAATCTAATACAAACTTATTTTTATTATTATTTATTAATATTAAAATGATAGTTAATATATCATGAATAAAATCATCATCTATATTATTTACATAACTTTTCATAACCACATGAAAAATATTAATTAATATTGATTCACAATTTCCTTTAAATAATAAAGAATATTTCGTACTTTTGTATATTTTAAAAATATAACATATTATTTTTATAATATTATTCTTGTCTACAACTTTTATAGAATTCATTAATATATTATTAAATAATATCATAGTATCATATAAAATAATTTCTTCATAATTCATATTATGATAATTTATTGGTGCATTCAATAATGTTTCTATACTAATATTAATAATATTATTTCCTTTGTTTATTACACACGTAAAATTTTCTTCTGCTTCTTCTTTTTCCAAATGATATTTTTTATGTAACTTATAATTCTTTGAAAAGAAATGATATTTTTTTTTCTTTGGAACTTTTTCATTTAACATTTTTGTTAATGGTCCATCATGTTTATCATCAAAATCTTTAGTCCAATGTTTTTCTATAGATTCATTTATAATATCTCTTTTACATATATGATCACTAGTATTACTTCTTACTTCATTATCATAATCATCACATAAATAAGATATTTGTTTTCGATTTAAATGTTCATTAGAATATTTATCATTAAAATAACTACTATTATATTTTAATATATGATCTAACGATTGTAATGCACTTAACTTAATTTTATAAAAGATATTATTATTTCTTATGATATTTAAAAATGGAGCAATATGATATATATCTAACTTATTATTAAAATCATGTATTTCTATTTCTTCCTTTAAATTATTATTTAAATTGTTTATATTATTATATAAAATAAATAAAGCGTCTACAATACTTGAATCTAAATTTTTGTTATATTCATGCTTTTTTATAACTGACAATACATTTATTATTTCATTCTTTATAATAGTAAATATATTTAACTTCAAATAATCATCATTCATATATGATGAACTATTCATAAGAAAATCTTCACAACTCGTACCAACCTTCTTTTCATCATTATTTAAATCATAAGCTTCATTAAAACTTATGCATTTCTCCATCTTCTTATCATAATATTTGTATTCCATTCTTCACAAAAAATATATAATGAAAAGAAAGAAAAAAAAACATATGTTCATATATATTAACAATTATATATATATATATATATATATATATTTATACTTTCATGTGTATATAAAATATATAATTATAAATATATATTTTTTTCTCTTCAATTTACAAGAAATAATATAACCTATTTTATATAAACATTACTTCATACATTTAAACATATAAATATATATATATATATATATTCATAATGTATTAATCATTAATATAACACTTTTATATATTTACATATACATTAAAATAAATACATATATATATATATATATATATATATATATATATATTTGTTAGGACATAGATCATATGTACAATTTTAAATATGCATCGAATTTTATCTTTTATAAAAAATATAAATAAAATATAAATTGTTATTTTTCAAATAAATATGCCAAATCACAAATCGTTTATTTTATTTTATTTTATTTTTTAAACATCAGATATTCTGCAACATTAAAGTAATGGGAAAGAACAATGAAAAAAAAAAATAAAATAAATAAAATAAAATATTAATAAATAATGTAATAATTTAAACAATATATATTTATATTTTATATATATAATATGAACGTTTCAAAAAAAAAAAAAAAAAAGTAAATTATTTAAAATAAATATAATAAAAAATATATAATATAATATATATATAAATTATAAATATGGAAAAAATAAATACATTATTATATATAATATGTCAATAATAAATATAAAAATATATTTATATATTATTATTTGAAAAAAAAAGGAAAAAATAAAAAAATCAGTGGATTTTTTTATTATTTTTTTCTAATAAAAATATTTTAATATTATATTATTAATATTACCATAATATAAAAATAAATACATGTATTTTTAATTTAATGTATCATTTTATAAATAATACATATAAGTATATATATATTATATATAAATATTATGTTATATAAATCATATAAAATATATATTTTATAAATATGCCTTCACCCCATTATATAAAAATATTATTTTAATATAATAAATATATTATAATAGAGTATGATAACATATATTTATATAATACAGTAAAAATATTACCATATAAATATCTCTTTTTTGTATTATCTTTTATTAACACATATATTTAAAAAAATATATTATATATATTATATATATATATTTTTTTTCTTTTTGTTGTTATATATATCTTACATTTTATTACAACATATATATATAATATATATAATAATATGAATTATCATAAAACCATAATTTTAAAATTATTGTATTTTTTGTAGAAATAAAAAAAAGTATATATTATAATATAGCTTCTTATATGAATACAAAATAATATACCATTTTTTTTTTTTTTTTTTTTTTTTTTAATAAAAATAATGTTTATTTTTGTAAAATCCTTTTTTGTACTTAAATATATAATATATATATTTTCATTTATTTCTCTTACAATTATATTTAAATATTCAACTTTTTGTATACATTTACTAAACATATTTATATTTATATATATCCCTTCTTATTTAATTATTTGAAGCATAAGAAATTTTGTTCTTAAATAATAATAATATTTAAAGACTAATATATATATGAATGATTATATCATTTTCATTTTAATCATAATAACAATTTCATTTATTCTTTAAAGAAAAGAAAAAAAAAAAAAAAAAAAAAAAAGGAAATGTAAAAATTTTTGTTATAATTCCTGATTTATAAGGATTTCATGTAAAACAAAAAAGATGTTTTAAAATACTTCAAAGAGTTATAATTTTTTTTTTTAAGAAGCACAATAAAATATATTACTACATAAAGAAGAAAAAATAATACATATTTATTTATACATATTAACATTTGTGTATTTTTTTTTTTTTTCTTTCTTTTTTTTTGTCACATATGCTTTATACAACTTTTTATAAAGAATGCTAGTTCTTATGAACTTACGTAAATACCTAAGTAGAACACATTTTCAAAAATGTAATTTTAATACTTGCTCTTCCAATCTGTTATCTAACGAAAAATTAAATAAGATTAAAGAATTTCGAAAGATAACTAATTTGTCAATCGGTATTTGTAAAAATATTTTAAATAAGAACGATTATAATATTGTAAATAGTATAAATTATATTTTTCAAAATTTTAATACGAACTATGAAAAAAAAGATAAAAAATTGACAGAAGGTTTTTATTGCTTTACACAACATGAAAATGTCATAGGCTTAACTGAATTAAATTGTTATAATGATTTAATATCAGAAAATATACATTTTAAAGAATTATTAATTAACTTATGTAATAATTTAACGCTATATTATATAAATAAAAAGGATATACAACCAGAAGTTGATAAAAATACTCAAAATGTTAGAAAAATACAAAATGACTCTTTTTTGCATAATAAAGTGATTTATAATTATATCCCTCTATATTATAAATCAAATAACATTATAAATGTTGATAAAAAATTAGAAAATATAAGTGACATAAATATATTTAAAGAAATATATTTTAATAGATCATTGAAACAATTAATTAATTATACCTCTTTTATTTTAAATGACTTTATCTTTTTCAGAAATTATTTTTTGATATATGATATGAATAAACTTCTATCGAATAGGAAGAACATACATATAATTAAAAAATACTATTATCATAAAGAAGTGAATATTGAAAATTTTATCTTGTGCAAAGGCTTCTCATTTACATTTTTATTTATTGAATCTAATAAAAATTTAGATGAATTTACAGAATTATTATTAGAAAAATTATCCTATCTAATATGCATAAATATATTAATATATAAATCTAAGCATTGTTCAAAAGATCCAAAAATTTTTAATATTCATTCATGTCTAGAAAATAAGCTTTGTAATTTATATAAAAATGATATAAATGATGATAACAATAATTTAAATAAAGAAAATATTGTGCCTAATGAAGTATATATTAATGATATAATGGCAGAAAAAATACAATCATTCCAAATAATAAATCAATGTCTTAATGATTCAAATAATAAAAACTTCAAATTTCATAATACTGATAATATTACTTTTATAGAATTATTTAATATATTAGAAAACGAATTGCAGATTAAAATTTTTCCTAAAATAATATACTCCATGATTAATGAAGATTTGGTTATCCTATAATTTTTTTTTATATAAATATTAAGTAAATATATTACCTATTTAATATTTTATTTTATTATTTAATTATTTATTTATTTATTTATTTATTTTTTTTGTGTATAAAAAACAAATTAAAATGTTTATTATATAAAAAATATTATCATTAAAATGTATATTTTATAAAAATATTTTAAAATATGTATATTTTTATATATTTAAAGAGCTCCTTAAAAATATCATATATAAAAATAAAAAATACACATAATATTGGTTGATTATATGAATTAAAATATTTGAAAGAAACAATTAAAATAAGAGGATATATACACACTGGACGTTAAAATATAAATAAATGTAAAAGCATATATATATATATATATATTTTATTTTTCAATTAATATATGTTGAATAATATTTTTTAAAGCAATTATTCTCATCATTTGAAATATTTAACATATTTTTATCTCCATTAATTAATAATGACTTGAATAAATTATGTTTTTGATTTATTAAAGGATAATTTTCATTATTTGATGTTCTCATTTCTTTTATATTTTTTTTTTCTTTTAAATGTATATTTTCTAAATTAAAATTTGTCACTTGTTCATTATCAATTCCTTTATATTTGTCTTCATTTAACATATAATTCTTTTCAATTTGATACTCAAAATTATTATTATTATTATTATTACTTTTATCTTCTGATATATAATAATTCATATAATTATAACATTTTGGCGTATTTTCAATTGTTCTATTTAAAAAATTACTTTCACATGGTATATTTTTATTTTCGTTGATTTGTTTTATATTTATGTTATATATGCTTTTTTCCTTTTCATAAGTATTCATATTTGTTCTATTTACATTAGTCATTCCATCAATAATTAAACTACTACTATTGTTATGATACAAGCTGTTCTTCTTATTATTATTCTTCTTATTATTCTTCTTCTTATTATTATTGTTGTGTAATAGTCCCTTTTGAATAATATTATTTTCATGATTTTTTCTTCGTAATTTTAACAAACGCATATCTAAAGAAAAACGTTTATCAATTTTTATCATGTCATCATTTTTATTATACATTTTGTTTATTTCATCATCACTATATGATTTATAATTTTTATGTATATTATTAAATGTTCTGTTCATATCATTATTAGATTTATTATTACATATATTATATATATCATTTGCATAATTATTATTACCATTTTTACTATTCCTTAGTTCATTTTTTTCATTTGTTATATTACTTTTATAAGATGTGTAACTACTACTTATATTAGATTCTTTAGGTACATTACAGAATTCACTATATAAATTTTTGGTATCAAAATTATTCAATCCTTTAAGGTCACAAAATTTTTTTTTTCTTGAATATAGACTTCTTTTTTTATCTACATTATAAGAAAAACCATCTTGGAAGTCTTTATTTAAATAAAACATATTTGATTGATTAATTTTATCTTCATTTATTGTATAATCACTATGATTTTCTTTATATTTTCTATAATCATCATTATAATTATTATTATTACTATAATTAATATAATTAATATAATTATTATCGTGTCCATTATAGTGTTTTATATAATCGTCTTCCATATAAAGATCATTCATTGTATCTGTTTTAACCTTTATGTTATTATCCATATTTTTTATAATTCTATTTGTTGAATTTTCTTGAATAGTATCATTTGACTTAATATGTATGTACTTTTGTACATTATCATTTTTATATTTATTTAATACTCTTAATTTATGTTTACAAATAGAACATGTATATTTTTCTTTTCTTATTTCTTCTTTATTTGAACAAACAAAAAAAAAATCTTCATGATAATTATCTAATTTAAATAAATATTTATCACAATATAAACAAGATATATAATTATTATTTCTTTCATTCATTGTTTTGAAAGTACGTATTTTTTGTATAACCTCATCTAATTTATCCATGTCCATTATACTACTAGATAAACTATTTTGAAGACAATCATCCTCATATATACTTTTATTTTCATATATATTAAATGAGTGACTTAAAATAGAATTAATATAATAATTAGACATATATTCATTATTATTCTTTAATGTATTTCCAAAATTTGTTTTTAATTCATCCTTGTAATTACATTCCCAATTTTCATTCTGATGTATATTTTTATTATCAATAAAATTACTCTCTTCATTATTAATTATAAAACTTGAATCATATCTCTGCGATTCATTTAATTTATTTCCATTTATATTTCTATTAATATTATATGATAATGCTTTTATATTGTAATCTTTATTAGGTTCAACATTCAACAATTTATTACTATTCATATTTTCATTTTTAAAATAAGAAGAATTTTTATTTGATTCACATAACTTAAAATTTTCTTTTTTATTTTTTCCTAATATATCTTCTTCCTTTATAAATACTTTGCTTTTATTATTTATATTATTATTAATTAATGTATTCATAATAGGTTTAACATTAGAATAATTATATTTTCCTTCTTTTTTTATAAAATTATAATTGTCTAAATTATATTCATTTTGTATTATATTATTAGAATATAAGAATTTACTATCAATATTTAAATCGGAAGATATTTTATTATTATTATTATTATTATTATATAAAAATAAATTATCTTCATTCATATTCCTTATAACACATTTTTGTATTGAATTGCTATTAAAATTATTATTTTGTAGTGTTTTATTATTTATTAAATTATCTTCTTTTTTTGCTTCTTCAAATGTTACATTAAGATAGTCACGTTCACTCATACTTGTTATAATATTTTTTTTTGTATCATTATTAAAAAATAAATCATCTTTCTTTTTATATGCTATATTTCTTTTATTTCTTAATTTGTTTATATTATCAAAATTTTTATTTTCTAATATATTTGTATGATCATATTGAGAAGCTTTTTCTTGAATATTTAAACTATGTATCATATCATTTTCATTAATATTTTCATTAGAATTTTTTTCATTTATAATTTTTGATTTATCCTTATTTCTTTGACCAAAACTATTTATATGTTCTGATGTTCTGATGATATTGTTAGATTTGTTCTTATTGAACATATAATTTTTATTATTAGATAAATGAAAACTTTCACCTCCTCCTACACTACTACATAACGTATTAACAATATTATCATAAGAATTATTAAGTTTGTTCATACTAGTAATTTTATCCCTACTATGAAATGGATTGTAATTACTCTCATATAAATTAAAGAAATATTCTTTTTTCTTTTTATTACCATTTAATCTAATTCTATTATTTTTTTTATCTTTTTGTAAATGTAATGATGAATAATCATCGCATGTATTGTCTATATTTAAACTATGTATATTATTAATTTTATGATAACTATCATTTTCATTATTTATTTTATTATTATAGTAATTATTAGAAAGTTCATATTTAATAGAATTTGTTATGTATTCTTTATTATTAGATAACATATTTTTCTTTTCGATATTTATTTTGTTATCTTCGTTCTGTTTTGACATATCATTTTTTTGTACATGTACATTACATGTTTTATTATAATTTATTTTCATTTCTTTAATCTTTGTCACATTATTATTTTCTTCTAATTTAATATCATTTTTTATATCTAATGATTTTATAGAATTATATGAATGATTTAATTTATTTTTACTTAAATGATTATTATCATTTTCTTCTTGATACTTTAAATTATTATTTAATATATTGGATGTGAGTAAATCAAAATGATTTTTTTCCAAAATATTTGACTTCATATATTCACAATTGTTATTCAAATGAATATCATTATTATTATGTACATGTATATGTATATTTTTATCAACCTCTTGGCTATACAAAAATACATTTTTCGTATTTTCATATGTTATATCAATGTTTTCTTCTTTTTTTATATTATCTATTGATGGAAAATATACCATATTTTTTTCTTCCTTATTAGGTAAATCCTTAGAATGATTAATAGATGTATGTACATATTTCAACTTATTATTACTTACTTTACTATTTAAGAAATTATCCTTATCTGATTTTGGTATCATAATACTCTCAGGTGTATATTTATATTTCATACCAATTAAATCTATATCCTTCTTCTTATTGTCTGATATTTTATAAAACAATTTATTATACTTAAAAAGAAATATATACTTTTTTCCTTTCGGATTAATTTTTGGATTATAATTGAAATATCTTTTTATATAATAATTTCTTTTTATTATAGGAAATGAATATTTGAAATTCTTTCTTCTTATATTATTTAATACTATATATCTAATATCAACATTTTGATACATTATATCTACACTTTTTAAATTGATTATGTAATATATAGATGATTTTCTTTTTCTTTTGTATAAATAATCAACATTATTTTGTATATGCATTGTATATAAATGAGAAGACTTGAAATATTTATTTTTTCTAGCCTTAATATATTTATTTGTTTTCTTCTTTTTTTTGACATAATCATTATTCTCCTTTTGAAGGTCTCTTATTGTATTTTCTAATATTAATGAATTAAAATTAAATACAGATAAAAAAGGATTCTTGTTTCTAAAATTTGTTTCTTCGATTTTATTCTTATTATACTGTGATGGGTTTATAATATTTATAAAATCATCATTATTATTACATATAAAATTATTTTCTTCATATAGTTTTTTTTCATTCTCATTTTTATTACAATTCATTTCCTTTTTTTCAAATATATTATTTGTCTTTCTCATATTATATTCATCATTAATAATATTTACCTTACTACTATTACTATCATTATAATTTATATTCAGAATTCTTTCAATATCTTTTATTCTCTTTTCAGTTTGATTACATATAAGTAAAAAATTAATTGGATCCTTATAAAAATTAATTACATCATTTTTATTACTTTCTATTATATTATTTTTCATGTTCTTTTCGTTTTCTGAATTTCTGTTCATATCAAATAAATTATTGTGTCTACTATTTTCTGACATTTTATTACTTTTTAAAGTCTTTAATAATTCATCAAATAAATTTTGGTTCTTTTCAAAAATATTATTGCTATAATATTCATTTTTTGATATATTATTGTTAATATTTTCTGATATATTCTTCGAACCTTCTTCCATCATATTTCTTAAGCTCTTTAAATAATTACATTCTTCTAATAAAAGAAATTTTACTTTGTCCTTATACATATTATAGAAAGATAATACATCCTTAAAAATTTTATCATTATTAGAGCAAGGAATATTCATATTTTCAAGATCAGTATAACTATTTAAACAATTACTCGTATAATTATTTGAATGTGTTCCATCTTTTTTTTCATCCTGCTGAGAATATAATGTATACGATATATCTGATTCGCTTTTACTATTATCTTTTTGTGTATTATTTTGCTCTTCTATATCTATATTCTTACACAAAAGCATATTTGTATTATCCTCATTTGAATTATTATTATTTTCATTATTCATTTTTAAACAAGAAAGATTAAATGATTTGTTCATGTTGTTTATGTCTTCAACATTTTCAACACTGTTCAATATGTTAATTGATATATCTTTATTTAACATATTTGTATCCATATTATTTAGATGAGAGCTATGTATCTTCCCCTTAATAATAGGATTTGAACTTATATTTTCTTCCTTGTTATTTATTATATCTATATGTTTATCCTCTTCTCTGTTTGTATTTGCATGTTCAATAAGTATTTCTTCAACAGGTATGTAACCATTATTATCATTTGATGATATAATATGAGATGTTAATATTGTATCTTCCCTTTTATCACTACATTCTGTGCTGTTCATATATATATCATTATCGATTATCCAATTTGTCTCATTTTTATTAAGTTTACTAGGAGATTTATTACTTATATCATCTTTTATATTGTTATCAAAATGATCATTGATTATACTATTACTTAATCTTACATTATTTTGATGTATCCATTTTTTAAACATATGTATACATTTGTGTCTATCCCCCTTTTGCTGTATAATACTCTTTAAGTGCATGAATTTTCTTTTTCTTTTTTTCAAAACGAGATATTGATATTTATGAACATACAAATTTATATCATTTGATTTACACAATATATTTTGTTTCAATGAAGGATTCATACTTTTTTTTATTTTTTTATTTTCCTTTATATTATTAATTTGATTATTTATTAATAACGACTTAGGTGTATAACTATGTTTATATTTAAAAATATAAGAACTGTTGCTCTTTAAACTTTTAACTGATTCATTTGATGTAGTAATATTTAAATGTTCTTTACTTGAATTATTATATTTGCTAATTATATTATCACATATATCTTCTTTCTCTTCTCTTAGAATATTTTTCTTCTTTATATGTTTTAAATTTTTAAATGTAGTAAACATTTTTTTATAATCTATAATATTTTCATCATTACTTTTTACATTACATATGTCGTTCATACGTTTACATTTCTTTTTATGTTTTCTTTTATTGTTATATGATTTTACTAAATTTTCATTTATATTATTATTATTATTTTTAATTTGTTTCTTAAAATTTTCTGTCTGATCTTTTTTTTTCATAACAGAATTATATTGTACACCTTTTCCTTTTTTATTGCATTCCTTTTTTTTTTTTTTTTTTATATCATCACACTCTATAGTATAATTTTTTTTATTCCATATATGATATAAAGGTTTTATATTATTATCTACATTTTTTATTTTTTTATTTTCTTTCTTATTCATATCATTATAATATATATATATCTTTCTTTTTCCGTCTTCATTATAATTTATAAAATTATGTTTCATATAGTTATTATTATTATTTTTATTAAATGAAATATTATCAGAATATTCACTAGTATTAACATCTGGTGAAAAATATCTAAATGTTTTGTTATAAGAACATTTCCTTTTTGCTTTTAATATCTCATTTTTTTTCTTTTTTTCATCTTTTAATAGTTCCTCAACTTGAATAATTTTGTTTGATATTTTGTTAGAGTTTTTATTGTGTAACCTTTCATATATTATCTTTTCATTTTTTATCTTTTCATTTATTATACGTTCATTTCTTATATGTTCATTTTTCAGTTTTTTCTTTTTCCACTCTTCTTTTTTATTTTTAATTTTTTCATATTTACTCTTCATTTTTTCCTCTTCAATACTTTTATAAATTCGTTGAAAAAGTGCATTATCTTTAAAATTAGACAAATTCAATACATTACTGGAACAAAATAAATTGTATTCACTAGGATCTTTATGAATAGGAGACTTAGAATATTCATTTTTATTTATATTTTTGTCGTTATAATTTTCAAGGTTATAATCATTATCTTCCTTTTTACTTATATTAGTTTGTTCTTTGATTTTTTCTTTCCTCCTTTTTTTATTCAGTAACACATTAGATATGGAACCATTTCTAGTTCTCAGTTGATAATTATTATTTATGATATTTTTTTTATAAGTAATATTATCTTCCTTATATATTAAATTATTATCATTGTCGTATATAATATTATCCTTATTTATATTTAAATTATTATAAGTCTCGTTATCTTCTATATTATTATTATAACCTTTATATGTACTATCATTGTACTTTTTTAATTTTGTTCCATATTCTCTTATTTCCTTGATATTCTTTTTAGATAAAGCCAATTCATTTATCAATCTATAAAAAAATATAAATTATGCATACATACATATATATATATATATATATATATATAAGAAAAAATAAATTTATATATTATAGTAATATATATACAGTTTATTCCATTTTTCTTACTCTTCTAGATTATTATCTTGGTTAGGAACTAATTTAAAATGTTTCTGTAGGAGCATATTACATTGAAAAAAATAAAAAATAAAAAATACAAGTTAAACAAAAAGTAAAATTATAAACAGATTAATTACTACAAAATTAAATATTAAAAATATATATTATCACATATGTCTTTTGTTTTAATTGTTACAATGGTTCATTTTTTATTTTAATATTATTCATGTATCCTTTTTCATTTTAATATATCCCTTTAATTTATTATGAAAAATTTTCTTGTCAAAGGAATCTTTTTTAAATTATAACAAAAATTTTTTAAAAAACATACACACAAAAAAAAAAAAAAAAAAAAAAAAAAAAAAAAAAAATTTAACAATAATTTGGAAATATGTAAATTTTTTTTTTTTTT
>NC_031494.1:1562108-1570172 GCF_001602025.1 Plasmodium gaboni | reverse complement strand
TTATGATCTACACTATTATTAATTGATACACTTGGTAATATATCTTCCTTATTTTCCTGAAGAATATTTTCTCCTTTTGAATTATACTGATCTATGTTAACATGTTTATCTAATCCATCATTTGATATATTAGTTCCATTAGTTGTATCATCATTTTCTCTATGGGTTACCCCTTGTGCATTATATGACTTATCCTTATTATAATTATCAGAATGTAGTATGCCTTTGTTAATATTTTCATTAGATATATTGTGTATTTTTAAATCATCCGATTCTGCATTTTCTTCCTTCTTTTCAATTATAGTTTCATCATTTTTTATATTTTCTTGTGTTTCTTCAAACTTCTCCTCATTGTTAATTGATCCTTTATTTTTTCCTGTATTTGCATATTCTTCCTTAATTTTTTCTAAAGATTCATCAGATGTTAGATGTTTATTTTTAAGAATATTATCTAATTTATTATGTTCTTCAATATTTTTATCCTGTGATTCATTTATTAATATATTATTCTCTTTCATTTTGTTAATTTTATTATTATTATTATCACTTGATGATATATGTTTGTTGATATTATCATTAGTTTCAAATATACGTTTACTTTCACCATTTTCTTGATGTTTAATTGTATTCATATCTGAAATGTTGTATTCTCCATCATTTTCATCATATATTTTTATTTTTCCACTTTCATATGGAGTAAAATGTCCTTCAACATTTTTATGAGATATTTTACTTTTCTGGGTCATATCTGATATTTTATCTTCCTCAATATTTTCCTCATAATTTTTATTTTTTCCATTTTCATCTGGAATAATATCTTCGCTAATATTTTTTGCAGATATATTTTTTTCCCCATTATCACCTGATACAATATTATAACCAACATTTTTATGAAATTCTTTGTTTATTCTACTTCCATAAGGAGTAAAATGTTCTCTATCAGCTTCATGAGATATTCTTTTTTTATCTATCTCATATGATGCTATATCTTCTTCCTTGTTTTTTTCAGAATTTTTATTTTTTCCATTTTCTTCTGGCATAATATTATCGTCACTATTTTGTTGAGAAGATTTATTTTTCCCATTTTCTTCTGTCACAATGTCATCCTCAATATTTTCTTGGGAAGATTTATTTTTTCCATTTTCTTCTGGAATAATATTATCCTCACTATTTTGTTGAGAATTTTTATTTTTTCTATTTTCTCCTGTCATAATATTATCGTCACTATTTTCCTGAGACGATTTAATTTTTCCATTTGATTCTGTCATAATATTATCCTCACTATTTTGTTGGGAATTTTTATTTTCCCCATTTTCTTCTTTCATAATATTATCGTCACTATTTTGTTGAGAATTTTTATTTTTTCTATTTTCTCCTGTCATAATATTATGGTCACTATTTCCCTCAGTTGCTTTGTTTTCCCCATTTCCAACTTCAATAGAATGTTCTTCATTATTTTCCTCGTATATTTTAACGTTTTCTTCTTTATCATCTGATATATCATATTTTCCTTTATTTTTTCCATATTTATTTGGAGTATTATCTTCTCCAGTATTTTCCCTAGATATATATTTCTTCCCCATGTCATCATTGATAATATAATTTTTCATATTTTTTTCATTATCCTTTGAAGTAGTATCTTCTTCTATACTTTGATGAATTATTTTGTGATTTTCTTTCTTTTCGTGAGATAATATATTATTTTCTGTATTTTCACTTGATATATTTTTCATTTCCTTAGAATCAGATGAGGATGAAAATTCTTTTAGTTTTTCATCTTGTATATTTTTTTTTTCATTGTTTTGATTTTGAATATCATTATTATGGATAATTTTATCTATTTTTTCCTTTTCCTCTATAATATTGATATCATCTGTTTTCTTTTCATTTGATACTATAGGAGAAGGTAATTGATCGTTAATGTTTATTCTTTTTCCATTATCTTCATCATTATTAATTTTTTTTGTTAAAAATTCTTCATATTGAGGAGTTCTTTCTTGTTCATTTTTAATTACAGGTTTAGGAGATAAAATATATTCATCCATAGTTTCACCTGATATTTCATTTTTCCCAATCAAATTATGATTTTTTTCATTATTCTTATAAGTTTCTTCTGTATTTGCAAATTCATATTTCTTGTCCTCTTTATCATCATTTATATTTTTATCATTTATTTTATGGTTAACCTGTGGTTTTATATTTAGATTTTTATATTTAATTTTGTTACGTTCTTCCTCCTCATTTTCATTTATTTTATGATTTTCTTGCTCATACGTTCTTATACTTTTTTCATCATTTGAAATCTTTTCGATATTTTCTTTTGATAATTTATCTTCTTTATTTAATTCTTCTACCATATGGGGTTCATATATTTTTTCTATTTTCATTGAAGGAATGTTCTTATCTGTATATGGTGTATATTTTATATTTGAGCTTTCAGTTAAATATTCTTCTTCCTTATCTTTTCCATATAATACACTTGAGTCTTTTGTGTTATTATATTGATTTTTCTCACTTGTTCCTTGCTTATCATCAATTTGATAAACTTTTATATTGTGATTCCCAATATGTTCACGATCTATATGTTCATCCTCAACATGCACACCATTAATTTGTTCACCTTCAATATGCCCACTATTGATTTGTTCATCCTTAATTTTCTTATCTTCAATTTGCTTACCTCCTATAAGTTCATTTTCTATTTCTTTAGCACCAATTTGTTTAACATCAATTTTGTTTTGTATAATTTTTTTATCCTCAGAATTCTTATTTTCTATTTCTTTATCTTCATTTTTTCTTCCTCCTATAATTCTTTTACTTTCCAATTCATGTCCATATTCATGTTCACTTAAATCTTTTACATTAACATTTTTTTCGAGATCTTCCCCTTTTGGATTCACCATTTTTTGTCCATTATTTGCTGGATATATTTCAACATTCTCACCATTATTCCTACTTATACCCCCTTCTTTATTTTCTTTATTTATATCTATATTCTCTTCTTCTTTCCCATTATTCAAATTGAACTGGTCTGTTTCTTTTTGTTCATTTGTTTGTTCCACAACCTTTCTTTCTAAATTTTTTTCAACGTCTTCCTTTTTGTCATCATATGAAGATATATTCTCATTAGATTCGGAAATACCATCATAATCATTCTTTTTGTTCAGATGATTAAGATCAAACGGAACACTTATATTGCGTATCTCTGAATTCTTATTCTTAGAAGAATTTTCATTACCATATTTATTATTCATGTTTATTATATTATTTCGATTTTCTATAGATTGGACTATGGGATTCTCTATAATATTTACATCTTCTGCACTATCTACCTTTTGGGGATGTTCGTATATATCATTCTTTTTTATATTCTCTCCATTAATTGGAACTGAAAAAACATTTGAACTATCTTTTTCACTTTTATCTGCTAATTTATTAAGTTGATTATTTAAAACATTTTGTCTATTTGGATAATTATCACCATCTAAATCATTTTGACTACTTTGTGTATTTGTACTACCTGTATTAATGATATGTATTTTATTAGTTCCATCATTTTCAAAATTATCAATAGGATTATTCGTCTTTTTTATTTCATTTACTTTCTGTGTATTCTGTACTGTATTTTCATTCTTTTTCATGTCTATTGTAGGTGTTTCATTGATACTTTTGGTATCTTGTAAATTATTATCCTCTTTTTGCTCCTGATTTTCTTTGTATTTTTCTTGTTTTTTTTCTACCTCTTCTTTTTTTTCTTCTACCTCTTCTTTTTTTTCTTCTACTTGTGCTTTTTTTTGTTCTACCTCTTCTTTTTTTTGTTCTACCTCTTCTTTTTTTTCTTCTAACTCTTCTTTTTTTTCTTCTTCCTCTTCTTTTTTTTCTTCTTCCTCTTCTTTTTTTTCTTCTTCCTCTTCTTTTTTTTCTTCTACCTCTTCTTTTTTGTTTTTTCTATCTTGAATATCTTTTTGTAACTGTTCAATGAGTTTATGTTGTTTATCTATGAGATACTTCATTTTATTATCAAGAAAAATGTGAGTATCCTTTATTCGACGTTCATTTGACATTTCTTCTGTATCACCTGGCATATCTTTTTCGATAAGTGTACGATCTTCACGATCTCTAATTTCTTTAAGCGAAGCTTCTGATAATAAAGAATTTAGAATAACATCTGAGTATAATGTATGATCTCCATTTTTTTTTTGATCCTTTGTACATGGAGGTAAATCTTTGCATTCTTCATATGATTCCATTATTTCGTTATATTTAGTATAAGGCTTGAACCTATACCCTTTGTCACATATACCCCTACATTCATATATAATATTTTTACAATTTGCACGAAAATCTTCTTTAATTGCCATGTTATAATCAAAAACATTCCTACATGAAGGATCATAATGGGAACGAAAACTAGTAGACTCTGTGTTTGTTATTTTAAGAGGAATTATTCTTTGTCTTCTTTCAAATTCACATGGACCTGACCATTCTGACCACTCATTATAACTCTCACAAGTTGCACCATGTAATAATTGATAACAGAATTTTTTAACACCATAAAGATCATTAGAACGAAAGGATTCACTTACAAAATGAGCTATGGGATAATCTACTTCCATATTATATACAGTTTCTGAAATGTTAAGTATCATGTTTTTAGAATGGATACTATCATCAGAAATAAAATATATACCAACATCCTTACTTCTAATTTCTTTAATATACCTATTTAAATCTTCATCAAATTCAAATAAATCATCTGATGTAAATTTTTTTACAAGAATAATAATATTTTTTGATTCTTTTATATTTTTATTTCCTACTATATATTTTTCATAATATTCTTTTAAGGATGCAAGTAAATTAGTTTTTCTACCACTATATTTTATATACTTTTTAAACGCTGATTGCAGTTGTTCATAATAAGATGCCCCTCGTATGTTTTCAATTTTTTTTATATTTTTATATACTATCTTCTTATCATATATAGAAACAGAAAAATAATTCTGTTTGTTGTATCTCATATAAGATGTACCTCCTAAAATTAATAGTAGTATCTTGTTTAAAAAGAATTTACTATCAATTTCTTCAGAACTGATAAGAAAATGTAAGTTCATTCCTTTACAAAAATCCTCACTAAATGTTGTGGAAGAATCTAATTCTATAAATAAAAAAATAAAATAATAATAATAAATAAATAATTAAAAAGATATATATTAAAGAGCTAACATGATATGCAGGTATATATATATATATATATGTAGTTATCCACTAAATAATATGATACCAAAAATTTGTTGATTTACACAATATATATATATATATATATATATTATAAAATGATACGAATATATGAATACATATTACACCCTTAGTATTATTTCTTTTTTATTTCATCTTACGTAAAAATCCATTTCTTAAACTTGAAGTTAAACTGAGCATAAAAAAATTAAGGATTATAAAAAAAAAAAAAAAATTCATTCTGTAACATTAAAAAGAAAACAAAAAAAAATTGTAAAATATATGTAAAAAAAAAAAAAAAAATATTAGAGTACTGAAATTCTTTATATAGATCTGTAATAAATTCTAGTTAGATTCATAATATATAAATTGGATTATATTTCATAATTTTATATAATCTAACACTATGAAAATTAATTAACTTTTTTCTTATATCACTTATATCATTCTCTTTAAAATATAATTTTCATATTTTTTTATTCATAATATATTAATTATTAATTTTTCTTCTTTATAGTATATTAACACAAATCTATTTATAATATATTAAAAGTTCTAGAACAATTCTTATGTAATATTTTATTTATGTAACATAAGGAAAATTGTGCATTAGCCAATATAACTAAAAATTTGAACAATATAAAAATAAAAATATTTTTGGGTTTAAAATAAAATAAAAATAAAAAATCATGTAAATAGCTATTTTTCAATTAAAAAAAAAAATTAGACAATAATAAATAATAAAAGAATATAGATACAATAAAAATTTTAATTGAATATCTATATTATATAGGAGAATATTACATTATTAATATATACATATATATATATATATATATATGTTGTTTTTTTTTTGTTTTTTTTTTCTTTTCCTTTGTTCCTTTATATCCATAGCTTGTAATTCCATGTAAAATAACATGTTGTTTTTTTCATGAAGGTCCAAATTGTATATTTTTCTTTATAGAGTTATTTACCATAATAATATAAAGAAAACTGCATGCAAAAAGAAAAATAAAAGACAATACTAAAAGTAAAAAAGAAAAGAAACAGACAGACGAACAAACAGAATGAACTAATTTATTTTATTTTTTTCATTTGAGCTTTTCACTTATTATAATAATGATTATTTATTTTGTTATACAGGTTTTATTTTTGAGCTTTATTTTATAAAAAAAAAAAAGCTATTTCAATATTGGTTTTATAAAAAAAAAAGAAAGAAGGAAAACCATAAGAATAAAATTATTCATAGATTTATTTCATATTATTATTTTTTCCTTTTCTCAAAATTTGAACCGATGTTTCCCAGAACGAATAAAAAAGAAAATTATAAATAAAGTTACCATATTTTTTTTTTTTTCTATTTACATTAATATGGTATAAAAATATAAATATAAATTAAAAATAAACCTTAAAAATATTTTTAATATGAAAAGTATATATATATATAATAAGAGATATTTATCTATTAAATGATATGTTATTATTTTTTACAAATAAAAATATTGTCACTTAATATACAGAATTGTATAAGTCTTATATAATTTTTATTGTTGTATTATAAAATTTGGTGCCAAATGTAAATAAATAAATAAACAAAATTATATAATAAAATTAACCTTTTATTTAACTTATATTTTCTTATAATCGAAGAACAATCAAGTACTTGATAAGTTAAGAAAAATATTCCTATTTATTATTATATATTTTATACTTTTAATTTTATAAGTCTTACGTTATGAGCTTTCGTAATATATATATATATATATATATATATATATATTTTTGTGTATTTAAAAAATAATTAACTTGTAAGGAATATTATTTAACACTTATTCTTATACACACTAAAAAGAGTAAAAATATTTGTGATGTGATTTATTCTTTTTTTTTTTTAAATATTATATTTGAATATAAATAGTCATCGATTCTCATAATTAAATAAACCAAATAGGTTCTACAAAATATTTATTAAAAATATAAAAAAAAAAAAAAAAAAAAAATACTACTAAGAAAAAAAACAAAAAAAAAATACTATAAAAAATTACTAAAAAAAAGAAAAAAAAATAATAAAAAATAATATTAAGAAAAGAAAAAATTAATAAAAATGTTAAAAATAATATAAAAAAAACTATATATATATATTATATATATGTAGTGATATAATCTTATATATATATTTATTAATATATTACTACATAAATTTTATTTTAAAAATATATAAATAAGGAATTTATGATAAAATAGAATAAAATTATATTTTATTTATTATTATATTATAATATATATATATTTATATATATATGTTGTTTATATTATATAATATAATAATTTTTTTTTGTAATATAAAGTTAAATATGAATTTTATTCTTAAAAAAATTTACTTATAAATATTTTAATTATAAAATAAGTTAAAACAAATATAATAATGTATATAAAAAAATATATAAATAAGGAATTTATGATAAAATATAATAAAACATTTATATTATTTATTATTATTATTATTATATATAATTTTTTTTTGTAATATAAAGTTAAATATGAATTTTATTCTTAAAATAATTTACTTATAAATATTTTAATTATAAAATAAGTTAAAACAAATATAATCATGTATATAACAATTGTAAATGAATATTTAATACTCTTTTCTTTCTTGTGTTTTATATATGGATTTACTATTTCTGGACTACACCTATTTACTTATTTAATACTGTATACCCAGAAATATTAATTCATTTCCCCAAATTAAATTTATTTACATCAAATACATGCAATAAAAAAAATAATAAAATACTCTTTAAAATTAAGAGAAATCATTTATTT
>NC_031494.1:1514851-1561808 GCF_001602025.1 Plasmodium gaboni | reverse complement strand
AAAAAAAAAAAAAAAAAAAAAAAAAAAAAAAAAAAAAAAAAAAAAAAAAAAAAAAAAAAATTTTTTTTTTTTAAAAAAAAAAAAAAAAAAAAAAAAAAAAAAAAAAAAAAAAAAAAAAAAAAAAAAAAAAAAAAAAAAAAAAAAAAAAAAAAAAAAAAAAAAAAAAAAAAAAAAAAAAAAAAAAAAAACATAAGCTCATATAAACTACCATATTACATTTTTTTAAATGAATACATAAATTATATGAATTATTAATAAAAACATAAATATATATATATATATATAATACGCCTATAATAATATTTTGTTAATGATATAAAAAATATTTTTACCATTTTAATAGATCTCATGAAATATTTATAAAAATATATAAACATTTTTTGCATCCACTAATTTATTATTATCTTATTATAAATTGTAAGTATAATATATATATAATAATTTAGATAAGTGAAAATTATAATCTATATATATATATATTATATACATATATTTAATTTGTCGAATTTATATTAAAACGTACAACTTAAATTTAACACTCTCCTATTTCTCATTAAAAAATAAAATATATAAATTATTAAGTATATAATAATAATAGAAGTTGTTAATTTATTATTATTATTATAATTATCATTTATTTTAAGTACTATATAAATGTATATTATATATATATATATATATATAAATATTTACTTATGGTGTATAAACAAATCTGTTCTTTTATTTTTACATCTAATTTTATATTATTAATTATAACTTCAAATTATATATAAATATAAAATTTTTAATTATACAAATAAATAAAAATATATATAAATGTAAACATATATATATATATATATATATATATCAATTATATATTATAAATTAAACTGTAAATAACTGATTTTTTGTTCTATGTATCAAATGTATATAAACTTAAAATAATAATTATAAAGAAAGAAAAAGGAAATACCTTATGATTTATATATATATATATTTTTAATTTTTGATGGTTATTAAACATCATGCATGGAAGAAGAGCAAATCGAGCGCAAGAAGAAGAGCAAGCAAGGTTACAAAAGGTAAAGGAATTAATTCCCTTGGTTAATAATTTAATTAAAAAGAAGAAAACGAATAGTTATGAAAAAGAATATATTGATAGGACGTCTCTTATATTAATGAAATGTCCTTATTTACAAACATTATGGAATTATAGAAGGGAATATTTTGAATCTATTAAACCAGAATATTTAAAAGTCAAGGACCAAATTGAAGGTATTATATAAATAATTATATATATATATATATATATATATATTTTTGTGTATATCTTTTTATCTTATTTTATCTTATCATTATATAGTTTTTATTTTCTATACCTTATGTTATATAATTTATATTAATTTATGATTTCTTTTTATTGTAACAGATGAGAAATGTGATATGACGAGAACTCGGGAGGAATTAAAAAAACTATTGAAAGAAGAAAACAGCATGGTGGAAGATATTTTGAAAACATTTAATAAGTGTAATGAATTATGGTTTCATAAATTATGGATTATAAAATATTGCTTAAAAGACAATTTAATAGATATGAAAGATTTGTTAAATGAATTAGAATATTGTAAAAGTTCCTTTTATAAGGATGATAGAAATTATCATTGTTGGAATTATAGATCTTATATAATATCTTGTATACATATTGTACATAAAAAATTAAATAATATTAATATTGAAAATAAAGATAATGAAAAGAATATAGATGAAACAAACCAATCAAATGAATCGAATCCATCAAATCAGTCAAATGGATGTTTTAATTTTGATGTATATGAAAGCAATTATAAGTTATCCAAAATGTTAATTGAAAATAATTTTTCAAATTTTTCAGCATGGTTTTTAAAATATTCCTTGAAAAAATCCATAATAGATATTAATAATGAATTAAATTTAATAAAGAATGCTATATTTACTGATCCCTTTGATCAAAGTTTATGGGAATTTTATAAATGGTTTCTTTTTCAAAATGGAAATGACAAAGAAGAAATTTTTTTCATCCTTTTAAATAATAATTCTATATATTTTTTCTTTCCTAATTTGATTAACCTAAATATATCGAAATGTGTATGTTATGATAATAACAATAAGGAAATAAAGGGTTCATGGGATAAACATATAATAACAATTAATAATAATATTAATCATAATAATAATATTAATGATAGTAATAATAAAGAATCCTTTGTATTTTCATTTAAATTTGATAAAAATGATTTATCTTTAGGTAATATCCCATATATAAAATTTATCTTATATTATTATAAATATAATATATATATACCACACCAAATACATTATGAACAAAATATATTAAAAGATATATACAAATTATATAATAATTCTTCAAAAGAAAATAACAAATATGAATATTCCATAATTTGCCAAATTGATATAACAAAAATTTCGAAATGCGAACATTTTAATATACTATTAGATGAAAATCAATATAATAGAAAATGCATATACCAATTCTCAAATAATATACATGATAATAATGACCAAAATAAAATATATTATAATTTTTATAAATATATAAATTCTGCAAATATTATGTTAAATATAAGTACAAATATGGATTTACATTTATTAAATTTGGAGCTTGAACAAATTAATGAATTATTGCTTTTAGAGAATGACTGCAAATTTGCTCTATACACAAAGTGAGGAAATAATATTATATATATATATATATGTATATATATATATATATATATTTATTTATTTATTTATAATATTATTCTTGTAGGTTTGAAATATTGAAAAGGATTGAACATTTTGAAGAGGCATTAAAAGTACTAGATTATTTGAAACATGTTGATTTTCTTAGATTAGAATATTACAAAGATCAAGAAACTGAGATGCTAATAAAGTAAGATGTGATTTTTCTTTTATTTTTTCATGCATCTATGAAAAGACGAATATCACTTTTTTGTAATACCAAAAATATTAATATATATATAAATATGTATATATATATATATATATTTTATACAGGAAACGTATCCATGATTATTACGAGACTACTGAAAAGGGTAAAAAAAAAATATACATATATATAATTTAGATAGACATTTATAAATTAATATATATTCTTATGTGTTAATTATATTTTTCGTTTTGTTTTATATTAGGGAATAATAATGAGATGCTGGATTTAACGCACTTGAATATTAGCAGTATTGTATATCCCCTTATGATCGAAGCCTTTTTTATACCAAAAATTGATTTATCAAATAATTCCATATCGGAATGGTAAATATAAATAAGTACATATATACATAAATAAATAAATAAATAAATATATATATATATATATATATATATTTAAGTAGTATAATATTAACTTTATTTATTGTATATTTCTTTACTTTTACAAATCATACCAGGTACAGCGGTAAAGGGACTTTAAATTTTTTGTATAATTTGAGGGAACTGTGTTTGAATAATAATCAGTTGAAAAATTTTGTTCTTCTTATGAAAAATTTATATAATCTCAAATTATTGGAAAAGTTATTTATAAAACGAAAATAAAATATTCATATATATATAATATATTACATATATACATATACATATATATTTTTTTTTTAATTAATAAATTTATAGACTTGATGTAAGTAATAACCATTTAGTGGACATGGATCAAGACTTGGATCAGTATAAATTTTTAATTTTACCTTCATTAAAGTAAAAAAAAAGAAAAAAAATATTTTTTTATTGTGGCAAATAGATACATATATTATATATATATATATATATATATCCACATTTCTAATGGGATTTTTTTTTTTTTTTTTATTTTTTTTTTAAGGCACATAAATATCAGTAACACAAACATTGCTCTACTATTAAACGAAAAGTATAAACACAAAAATATCCTGAACACCTATAATATTGTTAGACATAATAATACTGTAGTGTTATCAAAATTATAATAGCATATATTTGATCATAATATATATTATATAATAATTAAAGAAACGTATTAATTATAAAATAAGTTTCACTTAAATTTTTACGGTATTTTAATATTGTTATTTTTTTTTGTTTTTTGTTTTTTGTTTTTTGTTTTTTGTCAAAATGATGTTGAACTTTTTTCTATTTTTAAGTGTATTAAATCAAGTTATAAATATAAAAAAAATAAAAAATTATAATTAAAATATATATATTCATGTGAGTTAAAAAAATATGGGAACAAAATGTACTGCACATTATATATATAATATTTTCTTTTTTTATAAATGAATCACTAAAAAATGAACAAACTGTAAACAAATAAATGCAACATCAATTATTTAATCGTCTTATTAAAATAATAAAAAAAAATACACATATATATAAATATATATATATATATATATATATATATATATATATATCATATATATAAATATATATATATATATATATATATATATATATATATATATGTAGACCTATATTCATATGAATGTTTTAATTATGAAAATAGCTTGTAAAATATTTGGATATACGGACATTTTTTATTAACATAAACATATATTGGTATCATCGTAATACAATATTTAATTATACAAATGATTTTAATATATATATATATATATATATATATATTTATATATTTATATATTGTTATTTATTTATTTATTTATTTATTTATTTTTTTCCGTATGTATTCGTAAAAAATAAATGTATATTATATGTAGATTTATTTTTTTTGTTTTAATACTAATATTATGATATGCCATTTTGTATATATGAATAGAAATATACAATATCACATTTTTTTATATAAAAAAAAAACAAATTTTCAAAAAAAGTCATTCTCATTTGTTTTTTTTCTTGATAAGGAAAAGTAATCATTTTATTATTCTCATTTAATGTATATAAACACGATTTTTCATTTTAATTAATATTGATTTTTTCTAAGCTATACTGTTTTTCAATATTATTATTAGTTTTATACATATAAATAAGATTAATGTCATCATCTGAGATAAATAAGTCATCTAAAATATTATTATTATTATTGGACACATTAACATTATTATACATATTATTATTTCCATTGTTATTAATATCAATATGTACAACATCATCGGTTTTATTATTTAACTGATTATTCAGCTTATTATTATTATTATTATTATTATTATTATTATTATCATTAATCTTATGATCCTCTTGATCATCTATATGTTCCCTAATTGTCTTATCTAAGCATTTTAATTTTTCATTTGTCTCTTCTTTTTCATTTTGACCATTCTGACATTTTAATAATAATTCATTATAGAATGGATAAAACTTATATAGTTTACCATTTTTTTTATTAATCAATTTATTTCTTTTAATTACAAAATTATTATTGAACTTTAATTTATAGACATGATTGTTATGTCGTATTGTGAATATATTCATTCTTAATAATATTTTTTCATTATTTAATATATTTTTTTTAATACAACATTTACAACTCTTATCCTTTTTGTTATTGTTCATAATAAAATATTTAAAGTTTATTTTTTTATTATTGAATGGATATTTTTTATTTTTTTTTATCCATTTATTCATATTTCTATATATTCTCTTCACATTCAATTTATTATTTTTATTGAAAATATTATCACAATTATCATTATTATTATTAACAGAATTTCGTATATTATCATTTTTTGTTTCTATGGATTCTTTTGTATCCTTTTTGATATTATTTACTGCATCTGAATTTTTATAACTTCCTAATATATTATATGTAATACCTTCTAAAATATATTCCTTTCCATTTAGCATTGAACCATTCTGTGCCTCTTCACATATCTTTTCATTTTTTTCTATTTCTTTAATTTTCTCTTCATCATTTATGTTATTGTCACAACTATTATCTTGGCTCATCAAAGGAACAGCAAAATATAAAAACTTTTGATTATTTGAAAAATATTCACTTTCTTTTTTTTCTTTGTCGAGTTCATATTTAAGAAGTTGTAAAATGGATTTTAAATTATCACTACATGTTCCATAAGTGTTTGTAAATTGGTTAAGTAAAAAATAAATTTTCTTTAAATCATCCAAATATTTTTTGTTCATATAATTCATTGATTTCTTTTTATAAAGTTCACGAACATTTGATATAAAATTTTCATCATATTTATAGATATTATTATTTAAATGATTTATATTTTCATTATCATAATTTACAATACCTTCAATATGTTTTATATCATTACCTAATATTATATCATTTAGTAATATTGTATTATTTTCTATGTCCAAATTTTTTTCATTGGGCATATAGTTAACAGAATTATTTTGCTCCAACTTATTTTTCATAGTAAACAAATTTCTTTCTTCATTGTTATTAAAAGTGTATATATTAGAACCATTATTTATTTTTTTTTCTTGGACCTTTTCTTTATGATCATTTTTTTTTTCCAAACTATTATGACATGTAATTCTTTCAACATATTCCTTTAAATTAGATTCATACAAATCATTATAATAACATGAATTATTCACCTCCTCTTGGTTTTCAACTTTAATATTATTTAAATATATATTATTTAGATCCTCATTATGTTTCTCCATATTCATATTTTTTTCATTTGGAGAGGCTTCAACAAGTATACTATTATGTATATTTTTTTTTTTATCATTTGAACATGAATTAAAATTTTCAATATTATTATTACTACTAATATCACTATTATTATATATGTTATTTTTGTTAATATACATATTTTGAATATTATCATTTTTACTAAAACATTCCATATGAACAAGGCATTTATCCTGTGCCATTTCATCAAAATCTTTTTCTATATAATAACTTTTTCCATTCAATATATTATTGGATTCATTTATATTTTTATTATAATATATAGAAACTCCATTATTTTTATTCCATTTGATTATATATTCCTTATCCTCTTTTCCTTTGTTTGTAATAATATTATCACTTCTCCATTTCCTTTGTGTATTTAATTTATTTTTAATATATATAACTGCCTCTTCTTTTTCACATGTAGTATTATTACTAATATCTTCATTGTTAACTTTATGATTATTCCTTTTTACATTTTCTAAAGCTTTAAAAATATCTCTGTTTATATATGATTTGATATTCCCTACATTTTGTATATTTTTAAGTAAACAATTTTTATTTAACTTTTTAACTTGTTTAATTACCAGTTCGTCTTTTTTAATTTTGATTAAACTAACATCTTCATTTTTTTTCTTTTTAGTCTTCTTATTATATAAATTAATATTACTCTTAAGAATAGTTTTTATTTCTCCTTTTTTATCAAAATGTTTGTTAGAATTAAACTCCTGCTTTGGTCTAATATCAAGTTTATTTTCATATTCCTTTTTATTACACATAGCAGAATTTTCTTTTAATAAATTAGTTAAGTTGCACATTCTAGAAGAATTATTATTTAAATCATTTAATTTCATGGGCATATCTACAACCTTACTATCATTTTTATAAACATTTTTTTTTAAATTATACAATTTACATTTCATTATAGTACCATTACTTTTGCTATATTTGCCATCATTTTGTTCAACCTTTTTTAGTTTTAAATTATGTGTGTTGATACATATATCATTATTTTTTTTCTCTAGTCCATTTTTATAATTTATTAATTTATTTAATGGGTTTAATATTATATTCCCTTCATTCATATTGTACATTTTTTTTTCCATGTTTTTTTTTTCATATACACTTATTGACATATTGTTATTATTATTACATATAAAATTATTATTATTATTATTACTATTATTATTATTATTATTATTATTATTATTATTATTATTATTATTATTGTTGTTGTTGTTGTTATTATTGTTGATATTGTTTTTGTTAATATTATTTATATTATTATTATGATATATAAAATTATTTTTATTCATGCAATTGTTATTTTTCTCTTCATTCAAATCACAAATTTTTCCTTTTTGATTATTTTCTAATATTTGATGTTGCCTAATGTAATCAATTTTAATTAAATTATCTTTGTTAATATATTTAGTGGTATTATTTTTTATGTTTCTCTTAAATAATTTAATATTATTTTGTTCCATGCCTTTCTTACAATTATTATTGTTATACATCAGATTTTGCATAACATTAAATTTGTTCATTTTTTGATTAACTTCTATAATTTTATTTTTAGTACTACTACCATCATCTTGTTTATTTACTCGTTCATATTTATCAAATGATAAAGTTTCATTTTTTATATTTTTCTTTATCACATTATTATTTATATTATTAATTTTTAATAGTTTCGTGTTTGTTATATTTTCTTGATTCTTTTTTTTAACATCATCAACAATCATATTTACATTCCTTTTCGAACTATTTATGGGTTCTTCTTTTTTATTAATTAGATATGTTTTTTCTAACTTTTTATCATGATTATTATTATTATTATTAATAACAATATTGCCATTATTTTGATAATCATAAATGTTTTTATTGTTACCTTCATTATAATTAAAACAACTATCCTCACGTTTGGGATTTATGTTTTCATTTATATTATCAAAAAAAACATTCGAACAATTCACATTACAGTTATTATTATTATTATTGTTACTATTTCCATTATTATTATTATTATTAATACCTCTATTTGTTATAATATTTTTTTCTGCTAAAACTTTATTATTATTATTTTGTTTATTTGGTGAACCTTTAGTGAGATCATCAAAATTTTTGGCATTATTAATAAGAGTTTTTAAATTTTTATTATTAATATTATGACAATGGCAATACATTTTAGTACCTTCATACATACAACTTATACAACCAATTAAAGAATTTCTGCAGATTTTATTTTGAGAATTATTTTCTTCTATATTTGGTTCCTTCTTGAAATATTTTAGCTTTTTATTATTTTTAATTTTATATGATTCATTATTATATCCTTTATCCTTACAATAGCTTTTTGATTTTTTTTTCTTATTCTTAGAAAAGGACTTGTAAGATTCGCATGAAGAAACATTCATTGAATGGGATGAAATATATTTACTTGATGATCCATCTTCATCAAAATGTTTTAAACAATCATTATTCTTTATATCATTACTTTTAACATTATTAGGATAATCGCTTTTAATATTCATATAGTATTCTTTCTTTTCACTTGTAATTGTTTTGTGATCATTATTTATATTTCCAACCTTTGAACTGTTCATTTCCTTATAATTCATTTCGCATTTCCTTTTCTTCAAATCAGCTTCATTTTTATCATTCTTATAATAATAATTATTATGATTATTATTATGATTATTATTATTATGATTATTATGATTATGATTATGATTATTATTATTATTATTAATATTATGATTATTATTATTATGATTATTATTATTATGATTATTATTATTAATATTATGATTATTATTATTATTATCATAAAAATTATCTTGATTCATATTGCACACACTTTGTACTTCTGATAGTGTTTTAAAAATATCAATACCTTTCTTTTGCATCATAGATGTTTGTTTAGTATATATTTTTTCGTTATCTTTTTCAAAAGAATTATTATTTATATTATGAACTAACATATTATTTTTATTTATATTACCTAAATTAGTTATATTCATATGTTCTTGTTTTACATAGTGATGAATACTAAATGGATTTCTTTCGCTGATTTTTTTTTGTGCACATTTTTTAATATCACCAGAATTATTATTATTATGATTATTAATATTATCATTATTATTATTAACATTTTTAACAATCATATTATCATTATTATTATCATTATTATTATTATCATTATTTAAATTATTGTCGTCTTTATATTTTGAGTGTTCGTTAATCTTATTTAGATATATATTATTTTGTTTGTTATTTTCATCCTGCTCATATATTTTTAAAGTTTCAAAAGAATTCATCATAGATTTATATTCAATATTTTCTTTCAGATGTATAACATTTTCATTTACATTATTTAACCTATTTAAATTATTTATTGTATTCATTTTTTTTTTCATAATGTCATTATTTTCATATGTATATCCCTTTAAATTTGGAGAAGTATCATATGAACCCTTTGTCATATAATTTTTTTTCATATTCAAATTTGAATCAATTTCTGTAGAGTCATATTTTAATCCCTTATTATCATAAGAATATTTATTCATTCTTTTATTTCTTAAAAAATTTATTATCCCAGTATTTGCATTGTTATTTTTATTTGTATTAGATTTATTAAAAAGGTTGTAAATATTAAGTTTACGTGTGCTTTCTTTTTCTTCATGAGAATAATTAACTAATAAATTATTAGACTCGCTTTTCTCTTCGTCAAAATCTAAGTTGTACATCCTATTCTCTAATTCTTCTTCGTTCGTTACAGCAAGTGAATTAATATCATTATTATTATGAAAATTATGACTACTATTATAAATATGAAGACTATTATTATGAATATTATTATTATTATTATTATTATTGTTTTTGTTGTTGTTGATGATGTTCATGTTGATGTTGTTTTTGTTCTGGTTTCCTCTCATTATAATTTCACTCTTAAATTTTATATTATCGAAACTTTTATTCATACATACATTTTTATCATACAGAGGATATTCCTTTTTCATGTCACTATTATGAATCATAAGTTTGTCATTATCTATATTATCATCGTATAAATAATCCTTATTATATAGATAATTCTTATCTATTAACACTTTTTTTTTTTCCTTTTTAGTTTCGCTATTATAATTATATTTTTCTAATAAGGTATCATAATTATAATTCATATTATCTTCTATTCCTTTATTTGTATTTTTAATT
The DNA here is from genome assembly GCF_001602025.1 of Plasmodium gaboni. Lineage (NCBI taxonomy): Eukaryota > Apicomplexa > Aconoidasida > Haemosporida > Plasmodiidae > Plasmodium > Plasmodium gaboni. The sequence continues at coordinate 1,550,974 of NC_031494.1, read as the reverse complement.
ATGTTATTATAATGATTACTCATTATATTAATAAGTCCACAATCATTATAATTCATATTAAAATCTTTTATATACTCATTTCTAAGGAATTTATTATCTTCCTCATTCATTCCTAATAATATATTTTTATCCTCCATATGTTTTTCTGAATATACACATTTCTTACTATTTCTTAAATCATCTACCCTTCCATTATAACTTAGTAAATTTTCATCAACTCTTTTATTTATAGCACCATAATAATAATTATTATTATTTTTACTCTCAAATGTAATATTATCACATGTTATATATTTATTAACTTTTATATGATTATTATTTGTTTTTATATCACAAAGATCTACATACTTATTTTCGTCTCTATTTTTTTTCATTATATTTTCTATACTATATTGCACTGCATTGTTATTCTGCATATTCTTATATTTCTTACATTTATTTTCTTATATCCTTTTTTTATTCTTTTTCATAAAATAATTTGCTCTTTAATTATTGTTCATAAAAAAAAATAAAAAATAAAAAATAAAAAAATAAAAAAAAAATAAATAAATATAAAATTTATATTAAATCAATAATGCAATTTATATGGAAATTTATATAACTTAAAAAAAAAAAAAAAAAAAAAAATTAAAATAAGGTTATACACGTAAATATATATATATTATATATATAATGTGTATATTTGAAATATATAAATGCATAAATATAAATATTATATATATTTTTTTTTTATTTATTTTATAAAAATGGGAAAAAATAGAAATATTTTATATAATAAAAAAATAAAAATAATATAAAATAAAATATAATTTATTTTTACTTCTTTAACCTTCAAATATATATAAACATATACATATATATAATATATATATATATATTTTTTTTTTTCTGTTTTCCATATTGTAAATATAAATATTGTTATACATCGTTATGTTCTACTTAATCAAATGTTTAACATAAAAAAAAGAACAAATTAATCTAGCAATAAATTCATGAGAATATATATATATATATGTAATATTTTTAATATATGTATAAGTATAATCAATCTGGAAATGCACAAAATATTCATATCTTTGTGCCGTATTGGAAAATTATTTTCCGTTCATTTATATATAATTAGAACATATTATATATATATATATTTATATTCATAAATAGATATATAATATATATATATATAGATATATAAGATTTTTTTTTTTTTAAATTAATAATAATATATATAAATATATATAGCTACTATATTTTATATATCATAATTTTCTTAAAATTGAAAAAAAAAAAAAATTCATATTTATATATATTTAAGGTCCTCATAAGAAAATTATATATTATATATAAAGTAAGAATAACGTTAGTAAAAGGAACTAAAATGAAATTCCACTTCTTCAATAAACTTCTATATAATAAAACTCTGTAGTTGTTTTTTTTTTTTTTAAATGGGATAAAGAAGCATTTATCAACATATACGAAATTAACAACATAACTGTGGAAATAGAAAAAAAAAAAAAAAAAAGTGAAATAATTAATTTTACATATACAATAAATATATGAATCTTTTTATTTCATACGTTCATTTTGTTAACCCTTTTTTTGTTTGATATATAATTTTATTAATCGTTATTTCCATAAAAAGGAAAAAATAAACATTTAATATATTTATTTTGTATATATATTTGAAGAAAAAAAAAAAAAGAAAGAAAAAGTTCCTTACATATAAATTAAATATAGGCACATATATATATATATATATATATATTATATATATATGTGAAGGATTTAAAAAAAAAAAATGATATTTTGCTTAGCTAAATTTTATTATATTAATATATATATTATTATATGTACTGATATATATATGTGTGTTTTTATTTTTATTTAAAAGTACATACTGTTAAACGAAATAAAGAAATGTAAAAAGAATAGGTAAATTTATACATTAAAATGTGTGTTTAATATTTTAAAAGAATTCCTTCTTTTTATGAGTTTTTTTTTTTTTTTTTTTTTTTATCTATTATAAGAATATAAAAAGAAATAGATTTTTTTTATTATAATTAATAAGCATTTAGTTATGATAATAGATATCTTTAAAGATTATATAAATAGCATTATGTACCTTTTTTTTTAATATATATATATATAATATTTTTCTATACCAGAAAATAGTACATATTTTAGATTGAACAAATGAGATAATTCTCTAATTGACAAAAAAAAAAAAAAGAAAGTATTTATTTTTATCAGGTGAATAACAAATATGTTCAAGTATTTTACCAAATAGCGTTTTATCACATAAAAAATATATTTAAATTTTTATTATTTAAATTGGAAAATAATTTTATACTTATTTTATAAGTCCATATATTTTATAATTCATATATACAGCATACAAACGGATTAAATAAAAAAAAAAATATATAAAAAAAATAATTAAATATTTATTTATATATTTTATGCATTTGAATTAATGATAAAAAAAAATATATAATAGACTTATAATTCTTTTATACAAAATTATATTATTCTAAAAAATAAAATATAATGAAAATAAATAATTTATATTATTATATTTTTATATATATTGTGTACAATGATAAGCATATAAATAAGAGCAATTCTTAAAAGGCCCACTTTAAAAATAAAGGTTTATTAAATTGTTTATATTATATATATATATATATATATATGAACAAATAATAAATGATTCATGTTAATCCGCTATATATTAAAAGAAAGATTAATAAAATAAAACGATATAATATTATATATATATAATATATATTTTTTTGTTGTTCATTTCTTTAAAATAAATATTCTCTTTTTTTTTTATATGTAACAAATATAAATAAAATATATGCCATATATTGTCAATTTTCATATTATTATATAAAAAAATACATATATATTTTATATAATAAATGAGATTTTATTTTTTTGGTTTTAAAAAAAAAAAAAAAATACCTATAAAATATAAATATATCAATAAATATTTATATATTCATATTTATATTTATGATAAAAATTATTCATGCTATAAAACTATAGAGAAAAATATATAATTCATATATAGAATATGAATAATATTTATTAATAACTTAATATAAAAATAATTAACAATTGATATTTTTTTCATAAATAAAATATCATAAGATTTATATATATATATTACATTTATTTATTTTTAATAAAATTTATTTAGAAAAAAAGAAAAAAAAAAAAAAAAAGGTTCAATTGGTAAAATAGAATAAATTACATAAATATATTAATATTATTCTATGTAATATATAAATTTTATATGTACAAAATGTGCGTTCTAACCTTAGTAAAAGATGATATAAAATCAGATATTTTAAAACTGGTTCTTGATTATATAAAGGTTACAGTTGTACAAGATAATGAAAGTTTAAAATTACCAGAAATATGTTACGATAAGGTAAAAATAAAATAAAACATATATATATATATATATATATATATATATTGTATAATGTTCTTTTTTCAACATTTGAGGAATGTATTTTAAAAATACATAATTTTTTTTTTTTTTTTTTTTCTATTTAATTTATATATTATAATGAAGAAATCCAAATAGGACGCACACATATATTTAAGTATATATCCTTATTCCTTCTCATTAATTTTTATTAATTTTTATTTTTAGAAAATAACCCTGCAATATAAGAACAAAACATACAAGGATCTTTTTTGTACATTGTATGCCTTAATTGATATATACGATTGTTATAGTGAACTTTTTAATGAAGATGAAGGAAAAGTTAGTGAGAACGAAGAATTTATATTTCATTTAGCTAGTGATAAATACATATTAAAACAGTCGGATATGAAACATCTAAATGATTTGTTATGTGAGAAGTCTTATATAATTTCTAATAAGCATGCATCCATAGTTGATATATTTTATTTTTGTGCAATTCATAAGTTATTAGATGAAATGGCTGTAAAAGAAAGAATCGAATTTTCATATATTTATAGATGGTATTTACATATTCAAGAAACTATCGTAGCTAATTTTAGTACATTGAAAAAATTAAATGTTAAAGATAGTTTAGAAAATTTATTAAATAATAAAAATACTACAAATGCTCATGAACATAAGAACAATTTTATTTCCAAAGAATCAAAACAAGATAAAGCTCAAACTAACGAAAGCGCAAAAAATAAAAAGAAGGATGCCCAAAATAAGAATAATGCACCAAATAAAAAAGTAGAAGAAGCCAAAAAGTTAGATGATATCGCAAGATTGAATGTACTAGTTGGATATGTAGAACAAGTTGAAATACATCCAGATGCCGATACATTATATTGTTTAAAAGTTAATCTTGGTGAAGATAAACCTAGAGATATATGTAGTGGTTTACGAAATAAAAAAAATGCAGAAGATTTACTTAACAAATATGTTTTAGTTCTAGCTAATTTAAAAGAAAAATCTTTAAGAGGAAAAAAAAGTCATGGAATGGTTTTATGTGGTTCTTTCGATGAAAAAGTAGAATTACTTGTTCCTCCAAATGGTGTAAAAATAGGAGAAAGAATATTATTTCATAATATGGATCTTAATGTTATACCAGATAAGAATCTTAGTTCTGATAAAGAAAAAAATCCTTTCTTCCATATTCAACCACATCTTATATTAAAAGATGGTGTAGCTTATTATAAGGATACTAAATGGATATCTTCTCAAGGTGATATTACTTGTGTTCTAGATCAAGGAACAATATCATAAAAATAAAAAGGAAAAATTTGAACGCTATATATAAATTAATGTATATATGTTTCAACATTGTTATACAAATATATATATATTAATATATTTATATATACTGTATTTTTATTATATATATATATATATTTTTTTTAAAGTAAAATATGTGCCTAATTTTATATTATTTTTGTTTTCTTATAATAACAAAATATAGAACATAAATATATATAATTGAATTATTATTTATTATTTATCATAAATTATTTAAAAAAAAAAAATTGTTTTTAATCTGTTTTTATTAATGTGAAAATATTGCTTTATGAATTCTTTTTTTTTTTTTTTTTCTTTTTTCTATATGATATACTATATTTTTCTCATTTTAATATATTGAGGACTATTATACACGTGTGTGTGAAAAGAATAATATCACTTATAAATATATTATATACATCTTAAACATATATGTAACGTTTGAAAATAATTAATGATATAAATATTATTATATTCTTTTAAAAAAAATATAACAAAACTAAAAAGTTGGTACCTAAATAATATATATATAAATATATATAATATATATATATTATATACTCATCATCACATTTAATTGTTTGTAGAATTAAAATATATGCTTATTTTTTTTAATCATTTTATGAGTTTTAAAAAGGTGTATATAGGTACATATATATATTACCATAAAAAAAAGAAAAAAATAAATAATAAAAAAAAGTAAAACATTTTTATTTAAATAAATAAATAAATAAATATATATATATATATACATATACATATATATTTATTTAACGATGCTTAATGTTTTAATTAGTATCAGAAATATTTGACCTGATTTCACTCGTCAATTTTGATAAAATGAATCTTAGTAAATATTTAGAAAGAGAATGAATTTGATCAATTATGCTTTGAGACGATATTCGAGCCTACAGAATTCAATGCGAGTTGAAAACTTAAGAAGAAATGTAAATATGATAAATGATGAAATGTTGAATTATAATTGTTATATGAGTAAAAGGAAAAGAGAAAAGAGTTTAAAATTAGATATGAACATTTATGAACAACTCAAAAGAAAGATGATAGGGAAACCTTTAAATAAATTACAAAAAAAATATATGAATGAAAAACGTCCGAATTTCGCTCCAATATTCTTAGATCAATTAAAGCCAAGAATGGTTTTGTACAAAACAGCTATTCAAGTAAATGAATTACCTTTACCAAAATATCCAGAAATAGCTTTTATTGGTAGATCAAATTGTGGTAAATCAACCCTTATTAATGAATTATGTGGTCGGACAAATAAAGCTAAAGTTAGCAAAATACCTGGATGTACTAAAGAAATTCATTTTTATAAAATAGGGAAACCATGTTTAATGTGTTTAGTAGATTTACCAGGATATGGATATGCTGAAAGTAAAGAAGAACTAAGATTACAATGGAATGAATTTACCTTATTTTATTTAAAAAATCGAAAAAATTTAAAAAAAGTTTTTATTCTTATTGATTGTAGAGTTGGACTTAAAACTAGCGATAAAGAATTATTACATTTCTTTGATAGATATAATATAAAATATCAAATAGTTTTAAGTAAATGTGATTTATTAAATACAAAAGATTTAGCTATAAAAATTCAAATTATTAATCAAGATATTCTATCCTTCAAAAATTTAGAGAAGCCTCTAATTCCTTTAAGTTCAATTAAGAAACAAAACTTAGATGAACTTAGAAATGAAATTGCAAGATATCAATTAAATAAAACCATTGTCAAAAATAATATTGTCATGAAAATCAATGATTTAATAGAACAAAAGAGGTTAAAAAAATTAAAAAATCAAAAAGATAAAACTCTAAATATTAATAACAATACATCTGTCAATAATATAACTCATTTAAATAATCATGTAGGGGACAATAATTTATCTCATACATTAAACAATTCAAATATAAAGGAACACACAAAAATTGATATAGTTAATCCTAATACAAATATAAAAAATCCAATTAATAATGGACATAGGGAAAAAAGTATATTAATAAGCGATCAAACAATTTTTGAAGCACTAAACAGATGGAATAATACTGATACAAATAAATATAATTATAATTATATTTTTAATTTTAATACACATATGAATAATCACATAAAATATCTAATATCATCATTACATAAAAAATTTATATCTGAATGTTTAAGAGAGTATAACATTAATGATTTGCAAATTATCGATAACATTATTCATCAAGAAATTATAACAGATGATAAGAGTGAAGAAAAACATGTTACAATAAATAATAAAAAAAAACAAAATATAACAAATGCTAATAAATATTATCCTAATGATTATAGGATAAATACTTACCTATATCGTAAGCAAAATAAATATCGAAACAATAAAAACCAAGTGGAATATCATAATATGTATGATAATGTGAATTCTATAAATAATTCATATGAATGTAATAATAATTCTTTAAGTGAATCACTTGATGAAGATGATAACCATTCAAACCAATTAGATGAAAAAATGATTCTAAAATATGATATGCATACAAATAGGAATGATAAAATATTATATAATGAAAATTATATTAGTAGTAAAGAAAATAACAACATATATAATAATTCTCAAAATATCGAAGAAAAAAAAAAAAAAAAAAAAAATATAGATATCTTTGAAGAAAATTGTAAAGATGAAAAAAATAAAAATGTAGATATATTGTGTAAAGGTATAATAAAGGATATTATGTCAAATGAAGAAAAAATGGAAGATACAAAAGAAACATATGATGAATTTAAAAATAATAATTTTATAAATGATAAGAATAATATAGAAAAGGAATTATTTGAAAAGAGTCTATTTCCTTTTGATCTTAGCCAAAGAAAAAATCAGGACAATAATATATTTTCAGAAAATATACAAATGAATAATTTATTTAATTATCAACCTGAAACTAACCCATGGAACAATCTGTTTAAAAAAAAAGATTATAATAAAATAAATGAAGATATTTTATTACAGGAAGAAGATACATATGATCGTCAAGATTATATTAGTGGGCTTAAAAGACCATCCAAAGAAAACTCAAAGAGTAGTTTGTATAATTATTCCTTTAATATAAATGATAAAAGTACACATTATATATATGAGAAAAACAAATCAGATTCATATAAAATATATAAGAGTAGACAATTAGAAGATATACATGATCAACTCAAAGATAATTTAATAGATACACAAAAAAGAAAAGCCAAAGAAAATGGAATAAATGGAGATCATGTGAATGCTCCAAATGATTCTTACAAAAATCATTTTAATAAAAGAAATATCAAAGTGGATTCTCTTTGTAAAATAAATAAAGATGAATCAGTTAATGAAGAAAAAAAAGAATATACAAAAAAAAATATATATATTGGTTTAAAAACAAGAAGTAAAATTATAAGAGGTACTAAAAAACTTAAATTATTTGGAAAAAAGAAAAAACATGATATTGTAAATACTCCTATCGACTTAGCAACTGACTATTTCAAATTGAATAATAATTCCACATTTTATGATAAGAAAAAAAACAGTTGGAATTATATAAATGCTAAATATAACAAATGGATGAAAAAATCCAACCGTAAAAATATTGCATCTGAAATTCCTCTTTCTCCTATCAAAAAGCAAGAAGTCATGAAACGTTATGTAGAAAAACAAGAAACCAAATATACAAAAGAGAAAAATAAATTCTTACGACAAAAGAAAAACTTAGGTATGATATCAAAACCTCCAAATCATAAAAATAAAAAAAGAATTTCCAAAAATTATAGCCTATCAGATGAACAAAAAATATTTGATAGAGAAGCATTTTTTAAATATCGCGATGTCCAAAAGTGAGCCATTTATATATACTGCCAAAAAAAATAAAATAAAATAAAATAAAGTGAAATTTCAAATATATATATATAACATGCATAATAATATAATATATTTCTTTTATCTTTTTTTTTTTTTATTTATAAAAAAACGTTTCCTTGATCTTAATCCATAACCCTTAATTAATATATACACATATATTATATATATATATATATATCTTCTAAGATGTGTTATTTTTATTTTTTTGTGTAACACTCAAGTTTAACCATAATCATTATTTTTTATGTTATAAAAAATGATAATTATTAATTGTGAATATATTAATTCTGCTTTATTATAAATAAATAAATATATATATATATATATTATTGTGTAATTGATTGACTATATAATTTTATGTAAATTTTATTTTGTTTTCTTTTTTTTGAATACTAATTTGTCTTAAAAAAAAATATTAATTTATAAATAATTTTTATTTTTTAATATACATTTTGAAGGAAAAAAAAAAAAAAAATATATACATATACATACTCTTATAATTCAAGATTTTAATCATATTTCTTATAAGCATTACTTTCTCTCTCCTTAATACAAAAAAAAAAAAAAATAAATAAATAAATATATACATATAAATACATCATTCATATGTACATTATTTTATTTTTTTATTATTTTGATTTTTTTCTTATATCAAATAATTATACACAAAAATGATACTGCTTATATAATTTTTTTTTTTTTTTTTTTTTTTTTCTTTTCTTTTTCCTCAAATAATAATATAAATATAATAATTTCATATAACAAAATACTCTAAAAATATGAACTTTCATGATCTTAAGAACTAAATATAAATTAATTGAAAATTTAGAATTTATATATTAACAATAAAAAATTCTTGTATACATTTTTTTCTTTTAAGCGAAAAAATATATTATTATCTAATTTTTCTTCTATAACAAATGGAACATTTTGTAGCTCCGTAAGAAACAAAAACGAAAAATTAAAAAAATAGAATAATAGATACTTTATATATATATATATATATATATATATATATATATACATATTTATGTGTCAATATTTTCTTTTATTCTTCATATTTTAGGAGGGTTAATAAAAAATACTTAAACAAATTTTATAACAAGAATGTTCGACTTGTTGGAAAAATTTTAAAGAAGGATGGAAATGAATTGACTCTTTTAACTTCTGACAGTAATAAGATATATAATAATAAAAAAAAAAGCACATCCACATATATATATATATATATATATATATATAATTATATATATGTTTATTTGTTTATTTATATATACACGTTCAACGTGGTATAATTTATTATATATATATATTATTTAATATAAAAAATTATGTATAGATGCTGAAATAAAATGTTATTTAAATGACGAACAAATGGACGATTCTTTTGAAACGTATGTGGAAGTTTTAGGAATGGTAATTAAAAAAAAGAAAAAAAAAAAAAATGAAAAGTAGAAAAACATAACAATATAATATTGTGTGTATATAATATTATAGTATTACAATATCATTACTTAGATATTATAATATATCTACATTTTTGTATTTCCGTGTTATTAAATATTATATAGGTTAATGAAGATGATACATTAAGTAACATTGTATATGTACAAAATGGAGGAAACTCAATGAGTAAGAATAAAAAAATTTCATGTTACACATTTAAATATATATATATATATATATATATTTATTTATTTATTTATTTATTATCTATATTTTTAATATTCTTAAAATATTGTAATATATAAAATTATAGAAAAAAAATATAAATGAGTACATATAATAGCAGTCCTTTTTTTTTAATAATAATAATCTGGTATTAATTTTGTTTTTTATATTTTTCTTTACGTTTATAGATTTAAACGAACTGAACAATTTAATAAACTTAACATTTTTAGAAGAATTGGAAGAAGTGTTTTAATCTTTTTGAAACATATAAAAAAAATTAAAGGAACTTATTTATTATTATTCTCTATGTATATATTGTATATATCGTAATATATGTTATAATAAAAGGATTTCCCTTCTTCATATGTACCCATATTTCGGCTTAATTTATTATATACATATATATAACATAATATAATATATTTTTTATTTTTTATTTTTTATTTTTTATTTTTACATTTTATTTTATTTTTTTTTTTTTTTAAATATTATATAAAAAAATTGAAACTTTTATAAAAAGATATAATTTTTTCTTTTTTTAATAATATATATAAATATATATATTTTCGTAAGAACATAATTTTTTTTTTTTCTTCTTCATGTCAATTTGAAAAAAAAATTATTAAACAAATAATTTATTATGTCATTTATATACATAAAAAAATATGTTTTATTTAAGATGGAAAAAAATTAAGTTATAATACTGAAATAAATTTACAAAAATAAAAAAAAAAGAAAGATACGTATATTATTATATACATATATATATATATATATATATATATATATTTTCCTCTATTTTCTGTATTATTATATTAATGAAAATGCTTTAAAAATAACAAAATTTTGGAAGACACAAAGAAGAATTCTTACTCTTATAAAATATTTTATTAGGTAGAAGAAGAAAAAAACATATACACATATAAAATATATATTTATATATATTATATACATTTTATAATGACCTGTAATTTTAAAGAATGGTATTGTTAAAAATTCTAAAAAAAATAAAGGATAATAAAAAGAATCTAAGAATACTAATATTAGGGTTAGATAATGCTGGAAAAACAACTATAATAAAAAGATTATTAGGTGAAGATATTTATAGTGTTAGTCCAACATTTGGATTTAATATTGAAACAATAGAATTTGATAATAATATTCTAAACATATGGGATATAGGAGGACAAAAAAGTATTCGTCATTTTTGGAAAAATTATTATGAAGATGTAGATGGTATTATTTTTGTTGTTGACAGTACAGATTTGTTTCGATTACAATTATGTTCATTTGAATTGAAACAAATATTAAAAGAGGAAAGATTATATGGATCTACATTATTAATTTTATCAAATAAAGTAGACATTGATAAATCTCTAACTATTAATCAAATAGCTGAGGTTAAATAAAAATTTTAAACTTTTATGATATAAATATATGAACATATATACATACGTACATACATATATATATTTATATTTATATGCTTTTATTTTTTCTTTTAATTTTTTTTTTAGATACTCAAATTGAACGATATGAGTATGGACAGGCATTGGTGTATAAATGAATGTAGTGCCTTTTCTGGTAAAGGCTTATTAAAATCTTTCATGTGGCTAATTGATGATATAACTGAACGTATTGATAGTTCAAAATAATTTTTCTTTTGTATCTTTTTTTTTTTTTTTTTCTGTTTTTTTAGTTAATTGAACACACACAAAAAAATAAATTAATAAAAAAAAATGAATAAAAAAAAATGAAAGCAACTAAAAATAAAATATTTACATAAATAATTATAAATAAATAAATAAATTATATATATATATATATATATATATTTTTACAAATAAGTTTAATTATCCTTCGAATTTATAATACCATCCTTATATTTATAATTTTTTTTAAACAAAAGAAATTATTAAAAAGACTAATCTTCAGTTTCATGCCTTTCTGAATATTCCAATTGTTTTATTACTTCTTTTTCTAGAAAATCATGAACATTTTCTTTACATAAACAAACAGTCTCACTAATTTTTTCAATCAAAAAATTCTTCTCTTCATTTAACATTAAAATTATTTGCATAGTAGGTTCATCGCATTTAACTAAAACTCCTTTTATAGCTGTCACCATTCTTATAATGTTCTTCTTTTATGTTGTTCTATAGTGTTAATTGGTACATGAAATAAAAAAAAAAAAAAAAATATATATTATATATATTTCTTATATATAATTATAATAATGCTGTTATATATTCTTATCAAACGGAAGAAAATATTTTATAAAAATGCCAATATATATATATATATTTTTATTTTTATAATATTATTATATTTTATATTTCTAATTATATGGAAAACTTTATTATTGAGGTAAAAAAGAAAAAATATATTATATATATATATATATATATATATATATAATTACAGAAATAAAATTATATAATCCCTTATTTTTGTATAATGAATTTAAAAAAATTAAATTAATATATTATACATTTATGCATACATAAAATATAATAAATATATATAAGCATATATTATTTTTTTTTTTTTTTCCAATGGATTAATTTGATTTTTAAAATGTTGACAATCTATATGAGGGAGAAAGTAAACATATATGTAAAAATATATTTGGATATTGAGAATATTTAAAATATAATATAAAATAATAAATAAATAAATAAAAATTATGTATTTTATAAATTCTTAGTGTATTTATTACTTTATTATTATTTTTTTTTAATTTTGTTGTTTTGTTAAAAAATATTGTGAAGTCTCTTTAAATTTTTCCTTTTTTTTTATTCAAAGTCAAACCAAAAGAGCACTATGAAGTAAAAAAAAAAAAAAAAAAATGAACATCATAATATTGATAACATAATAATTATGTACATTTTTTTTTTATGTGAAAATTTTCATTTTGTAACATATTTATCAAGTATTTGTTTAGTACAAAAAATTTATATATCATTGTTGTGTATTTTTGCATTTAAATTTTTTTTTTTTCTTTTTTTTAATCTTTTAAGGTTCTTCAAGGGTAAAAAAGATAAAACATTGGATGAAGCTTATGGTAATATATTGTAAAAAAATTAAATGAATATAATATAAATATATATATATATATATATATATATATATATGTTTATTTATATACATATTCATATATGATCAAATAAGTTCTCATATATGTTGTCTTATATTTTTCCCAATTATTTGTAACACATATAATAGTATCATATATATAAATATGAATACATAAGTCCAAATTTATAGAAACATATATATATTTATTTATTTTAATTATCCATCTTTGTATATTTTTATCCTTTGTGTATTATTTTATTTTTTTTTTTTTTAACGTCTCTGTTAGACACCCTCGAAAAAAGCGTTAAAAGTATTGATGAAAATATAGAAAAATATAATAAGGAACTAAATGTAATAAAACAAAAAATTGAAGAAGAAAAAAAAAAAAATCCAGTTAATCAACACATTATCAACAGTTTAAGAAATAAAGCTGCAAATATTATACAAAAAAAGAAAGTATATGAAAATAATAAAGAAAGCACAATGGGTATACAATTTAATATTGATCAAATAAAATATGCAAATGATAATGTTCAACTTTCTATTGATACATATAAGGCCTTACAAAATACAAGCAAGGTGTTGAAAAAAAATATTAAAAAAGTAAATATAAATAAAATTGAAAAATTACAAGATGATCTATTTGATTATATAGAGGATACCAAAGAAATTGGAAATATTTTATCATCCTCATATGATATACCACTAAATTTGGATGAACAAGAAATTGATGCTGAACTAGCTTTAATTGAAGATAGTATATTAGACGAAAATATAGAACAAGATAATATAGCTAGCTATATAGACGATGATAAAAAGGAGGAAGACAAAAATTTATTGCAAAATATTCCTCTTGAAGAAAAAATTTTTGATACAAATCAGGAAAAAACAAAAAAAGAGACATATTTCGCACAAAGGGAAGGTTAATTAATGGAAGTGTTAATACGATTATAATAAAATAATAAATATATAAATATAAAAATATATATATATATATATATATATATATACATATATATGTTTTAATTTTTTTTTTTTTTTTGTTTTACAAAAATGTGTTATAACTTAATAATATGTATAACAATAATGTCTTATTTCTATATTATTTGTCTTTTTTTTTTCTATCTTATTTTGTTTTATTTATTAATATTTTTTTTGTATTACTATCAAAAGGGTTTGTTTTTCATAAAAAAAATAAATTTTTTTTACAGAAAAATTGTTATATCAACAAAAAAATATAAAAATAAAAAAAAAAATAAGAAACAAACAAAAAAATACAAATAAAAACAAATTAATGTGTACGAAAAAAAAAAAAAAAATATGAAAAGAATAAAAATTTAAGAGTTATATATATGTTAATTAGACAAGGGGCATATAAACAAATAAATAAATAAATAAATATATATATATATATATGGTGGCATATAATAAAGACACAGTTTTGTTTATGTTTATATTTTTTAATTCATTTTTATCATTTTAATCCTTCTTAAAAATTTTGGAGGGTTTGTATTTACTGTCCTGCTCAGGAGGACACATGAAGGGCCAGTAATCATGTAGACATTTATCAAAAACATTATTTATATAGGTATGGGTATCAGTACTACAAGGTTTATATTGATATAATGATGAGTAGACATTATTATATATACATTTATTTTTTGAAGTATTTTCAATTCCTGAAGATTTTGAACTATTAAAAACATCTTTATTTCCTACAAAATATTTGCTATTAAAATAATTACATTGGTTACTTAAATTATAGGCTCGAATTTCTGAACAAGCAATATGCTTACAATTATACATATCTATATTTGCTCTAGCAAAATCAAAGGCATGTATAAGTTCATGTGTTAATATATATTTTAATTTATAATAATTAGTAATATTATTTGAACATAACCATATAGTATTGTTTATTGGATTATATCCTCCTATATATTTGTCACTTTTATTATTACTTTTATTATCAATAGTTGTCATATTTTGTTTCAATGATGATAACTCTGAGCAAGAACAATTATCATCTTTTATAATACTTTGATAATTATTTTTTTTAATGTTATTAATATATGTATTATTAAATTTATAATAAGATGAAAAGAAGTTAGTAAATTTATCGTAAATTTTTTTTTTTTCTTCTTTATTATTTGGACAATTTATATATATAACATTGATAGGACGATTTAATGCTGATAATGAATTAACTAATATTTTAATTCTATAATTGTTAAGTATCATATACATAAATATTTGTAATTTTATTTTATTAAATAAGCTTATATCATCATTAAAATATGTATTTATTTTTCTTTCCTTCTTTTTATAATCATTATTACTTATCTGGTTATGTTCTTTTATTTTCTTTTTCATATTATCTTCATTTAATTGAATATCACTTGTTGTAAACAAATTATTGTTATTATTATTATTATTATTATTATTATTTAAGAAAATTTCTTTGCTATCCATATTATTTGTATCATTGTTAATGTCATCACGATTTATATTTTTCTCTTTATTCTGTGTAATATATTCATTCTCATTCATTCTTACATACTCTTCAAAAAACTCTTTATTATTTTGTACCATGTTTTTAAAATTCTCATTTAAATTATAATTTATTACAAATAAGTTACTATAATTTGGCCACTTACATGTGCCCTTATATTTTAAAGAATATTGTATTAAAAATAACATATCATTAAAATTGTCCTTTTGATTTGATTTATCACTAAAAAAGTATTTCTCTACATTTTTTATTAAATCGAATATTTTATTTTCATTATTAAACCTTCTTATATTTTCTTTTAATTTTTCAAACTTTTTAGAAATTTCTTCCATAATTTTTTTTTTCAATATTGCTACAGATTATATTTTAAAATATTTAACAAATGTGAAAAATATAAAATATAACAAAAGAGGGATTATTTCTTTTCTTTTTTTTTTTTTTTTTTGTAATTCATAAAAGGATATGAAATTGATTCTTTTCTTATATTTTTTTTTTTTTTTTTTTTTTTTTTACACAACATATATATATATATATATATATATTTATTTACAATATATATTTTTTTAATTTTCATATAAATATAAAAATTGAAAAAGAACACACGAAAAAAGGACTTAAAATAATTCCAATAGTAGAAGTAAAAAAAAATCTAAATATGTATTAACTATTACACATGTTCAAATATTATTGTTATATAACCTTAAAAAATAATATAATATGTAAAAAAAAGAAAAAAAAAAAAAGAAAAATGATAATTTTAGAAACTAATTCAAAAATAAAATTAAATATTATATTATATTATAATATTTTATAATTTTAGGTTATATATAAATTATTATTGTCAATAATTATTTTGTTTCAACACAGAATGTGTTTTAATTTATATAGTACCACTATAATAATACACTTACATTGATATGTGTGTCTATATAATATCTTATAAGAAGGAGAAAAAAAAAAAATATACATACATATAATATAAATTATATTTATGGATTTATTCTTTTGAAAGTCCCTATGTAAAATAAATAACCAAATGTATTATATATACAAAAGTATAATACTTTATAATATTTTGATATATGTAGAAAAGTTTCTTATGTTTTTAAATAATTGCCCATTTAAAACCTCTTATGAGTATTATTCTATAAAATATATATTTATTAAGGTGTGTAGATAATTTTAACTATTCGCATATTTCCAGAATTTATTATTTCACATAAAAGGAGAATAATCTTATATATATATATATATATATATATACTTATATGTAGGTTATTTTCATTTTTTTTTTTTTTCCCTCCCCATGCATATAAATATATAATATTCCTTATATTTTCTAAAAAAAATTTAAATATTATTTAAAAAATACGAAATTTTATATAAAAATAAACATTTAAAGGACAAGATGCACTTATAAAAATAAAAAAAATAAAGAATAAATTATACATATAAATATATTCATATAACATATATGTAATATGATTATAATTAAATCCCCCCATATTTATACTATACTTTATTATATATATATATATAATATTGACTTTAATAAAGATCACATTTGAAATATCAGAAATTTATGCATGTTCTTTCTTCAACTCTTCATATAATACCTTCATTTAAATAAATATCGCATAAAAAATAAAACAATAAATAAATAATATTAAAGGACACATGAAATTATAATAAATTGACATTTTAATATTTAAAATTAAAAAATATACACATACATATATATATTTATTATTAAAGGTATCATTTTTTTTATATTAATATTGCATATATATATATATATATATATATATAATATACATACATATAATATATATTTTTTTTTGCGTACAAAAATAAACAACCGTATTTTCAATTTTTCATAAAAATTTCATATGTATTAAAATATATATATTAAAAAACATATATTTATTTAAATAGTTAAATGTTAATGTTTCACTTAATTATTTTGTTATGTGAAGAAAAAAATAAAATTAATAACTTATAATATTGTAAATTTGATAAAATTAAATAACCATAAATGCATATTTTTTTTTTGTACTTTTTTTTTTTTAATATTAACTATACAACATTTTATATATATAAAAGCAGTTTAAAAGTAGTTTACATATTAATTTTATAATATATAATATATATATATTATATACATATGATTCTAATGAAGAGTGAAATTATCCATATATATATATATATATATATATATATATTTTTATTTATTTGCATAATATCAAATGTCCATGTACAATTTTAAAATAGTAACTAAATTTTAATTTTATAGTTTTTTAAACGAATAATATTCCAACTTCTTTATTTAATAATAAAAAAAAAATTTAAATATATTTATATATGTTATATTCTAGAGTCAGAAAATTAAAATGTGAGGAAATATCTATATAATATTTTAAAAAGGTAAATAAAGAATAATATGATAAAATAAATACAAATATATAATAATTTCTTATTATAGTGAATACAAAAAAAGAATATCGTATGTAAAAATGAAATGAACTGTTATTTTTTTATTTTAATCATATACATACATATATATATATATATATATATATATATATATTAATTCGTGTGAATATAGAATGCTATTTATATTTAATTTATGATATATTTATCATATAAATCTAAGCTGACAGAAAGAATCTATCCTAATTAATTTTTTTTTTTTTTTTTCTTAATATATATAGGGATAAATTGAAATATAAAGGATTATTTTTATTTTTATACAAATTAATAAAATAATTACATATATATATATATATATATTTATGTACATGTATATATGTACATTGTTAATATTTTCCTTTTAATAATTTTTGTAATTTGTTTATTAAGAAATGGAACTAGAAAAGTTGTCTATGCATGAGGGTTATAAAAAATTTTGCTCAAAATATCCCTTGAAGAAATTGTCGATGCCAAAAAGTGATTTAGTATGGTGTTATTATGATATTAATAGTAAGAATGAGAATATAGTAATATTTTTACATGGTGTATGTGGAACTGCTGGATGTTATTTTTATCAGTTAGATAATTTAAGTAGGTTAGGTTTTCGAGTAATATCTTTACAGTATCCTTGTTATAACAATTTAAAGGATTGGATGAAAAATATGTGTAACATATTAGAATATTTGAATATAAAGAAAGCTCATTTTTTTGCTTCAGATTTAGGTGGCTATTTAATTCAGTTGTATGCTAAATTATATCCATCAAAAGTGGAATCTTTAATTTTATGTAATTCTTATAGAAAAACAGATAATTTTGCATCTATAGCATCTTTAAGAAATATATATGGAAAATTTTATAGTTTCTTACCTCATGTTTTATTAAAAAAAATTATATTAGAAAATTACATTTATTTAAATTATGAACATATAGATTTAAAAGAAATGAATTCTTTAGAATTTATGAGTAATGAAATTGATTTAATTTCAGCAGCAGATTTAGGAGGAAGAATAAGTTTACAATTATCTTCTGATAATATTGATAAAATTTATATGAATGATAAATGTATTACTATATTACAAACACTTAATAATATCTATCCTGATTCTTTAAATGATGATATGAAAAAAGCATATCCATTGGCAAAATATGCTATTATGAAATCAGGAGGAAATTTTCCATATCTTAGTAGATATGAAGAAGTAAATATGTATATATTAGTACATCTTAGAAATAATTGTAACACTAATTTTATCAAACAACAAATTACAACTATGTCAACAGTTAATTTAAATAAATACAAAAAAGAACAAACAAATCAATATAACCCTGAACAAAAATTTTATGATAAAAGTTCTTGTAAAATTAATTATAAGAATGACCACAACGAATATTATACAAATTCTGATCAACAAAATGATAAGGATACATATAATGAGTATTATACAAATGATTATATTCATAAACAAAACATTACTCATAATAAAATTAATAAAAATAATAAAGATAATTACATATCACATGATATTAAATATGATACTTCAAAAAATAATTATCAAGATATAACAGATGATGATTTATCATATAAATATAGTAATTATAATAGTAGTGAAAATATGAATGATTATATTAATGATAAAATTTCAAAAATTCAAAATGTGCATAATAATTATTCTGAATCAATTACAAATGATAAAAATATTTATCAACCAAATGTATATTCATATAATCAGAATGAACAATATAATTATATAAAAGAAAATTCATCAAATAATAATAATAATAATAATATTAATAATAATGAATTTGATGATGGTATATATAATATAAACCCTAATGATAATATGAACTATCAAAATAATTATTATAATAGAACTATTTCATCATCTGATGAACAACATTACGAAAAATTTAATAATCAATATAAATATAAATCTGAAAATAATGATAATAATACAAGTCAAAGTAGTAAACAAAATATACAAAGTTCCTATGAATCTTATAATAATAATTCCATAAATTATGAAGACAGAAATATTAATCTAAATGATTCCAATTATAAGAATTCAAATTTTGATAACAAAGATATCTATTGTCAATTTTGATTAAGTATATATTATATATGTGGGATATATGATCACATAATAAGATTATTCACACTTTTTATATTATATTACACATATAAAAAAATAATAATAAAATAAAATTATATATATATAATAAATATTCTTGTCATTCTTTAATTCTTTTATTTTATTTTATTTTATTTTTATTTTTTTTTATTTGTTTTGAAATTTGTGATTTTTATAATGTTAAATATGTAGATGACATTTTTTTTAGATTTTAATATTTTTATGAATCATATATTTTTTTATGTTATTTTTTTATAAGTTATTCTTTATATGTTATTTGTTATACTATGTTTATTGTATTTTTCTTTCCTTCTTTTTTTTTTTTTTTTTTTTTTTTTTTTGTTATATGTGATTTTCCAAAAGTCACCTATTTATATTTTTCTTTCAAAGACTCACAAAATTCAAATTTGCATAATTGCACATATAATAAATAAACTATAGCATTTTAAATAAATATTTAAATGTACATATATATATACATATATTTTATATAATCAATTTTGATTTCCTTATGAAAATAAATGACAAGATAAAAGCTTA
Organism: Plasmodium gaboni; assembly: GCF_001602025.1. Classification (NCBI taxonomy): domain Eukaryota; phylum Apicomplexa; class Aconoidasida; order Haemosporida; family Plasmodiidae; genus Plasmodium; species Plasmodium gaboni. The sequence goes on along the minus strand of NC_031494.1, from coordinate 1,529,941 downwards.
AACATGCTCTGATACACAATATAATCCTTTATATAAAAGGAAGATACATTTTAATACATAAAAATATATATATATATATATATATATATATATATATATAATTACAAATAAAAGTAAAAAAATATGTATACATATATAAATATATATTATATGTATACATGTTTATTTAAGTTTCAGTACAATTTTATTTATATATTTTTTATTTTCTTCTTTTAAATAAATATATTTGTAAAAAAAAATAAATAAATATATATATATATATAATTCAATCTGAATAGAGAAACATTTAAAGTCTTGTTATATATATATTTTCCATCCCCTTTTTCAAAATGGAATTGTATTAAAACATCTAAAAAAATGATATAATAAAAAAAAAAAAAAAAAAAAAAAAAAAAAAAGAAAAGAACCATTATTTCATTTTTATTCGAAATATGAAAGGAACATAAAACAAAAAATATATATTATATATATATATTACATATATAATGAAACACTAAAAAAAAAATGGACATAACCGAATTTGATATTCCTTTATTTTCTCCTAATATAACTGAGATAAATTTCAGCATCTTCGATTTATGGTTGAGAGGATACAATGGTAAGGAAAAATATTCATATTAATAACATATTAATATAATATATAATAAAAAAAAAATAATACTTGTGTTATTATAAACATCCAAGTACCAAATATATATAATATATATATATATATTATTTTATTATAACAATAAATGTGCAATCGGATATATATTAACAAAATAGGAAACATTTTACTAAATAAAATGCATACATATGAAATTTTATTTTATCGTGGTTATTTTAAAAACATATTATATTGTATTATTCATTTTTTATTTATTATATATATATATATATTTTACTATTATTCCTTTTTTATAGAAGAAGAAGTGTTATGTGTTCTACAAAATTCGTTTTATTTCGATTTAAAGAAAAACAAAAAGGATGAAAAGAATAAGAATGAAGAAGGGTTGCATATAAAGAAAATAACAAATGAAGAAAAAAAAGGTGGGAAAGAAAAAATTCCCATAGGAAGAGCTAAAGATAATGTTTTCTTTGTAAAAAATAGAATATTGAATATTTTCAATACTGATAATAATGATAATAATTATAATTCAAGAAATATATTTTTCCAACATTTTTTATGCTTATATATAAAGCAACAATTTTATATATTTAATATATTGTCTTATCATCTAATGAATTTAGATTTACGGTTTTCCAATTTTTATGTCCCAATTAGTAAACATAAAGCATTAAAGTTAATAAGAATTTATTATGATATAGATTTTAATTTAGAAAAGGAAATAATAAAATATAAAAATATTAATAATATAAATAAATATACAGGTGAACTAGTAAAAGTCACAAATATTCATAAAATATCAGTCAAAAGACAAATAGAAAATATTAAAAATATGTGGAAATATATAATAAATATATATGAAGAGAGAAATATAAATATAGGAAAATTACAAAAAAAAAGAAGAATCACTCTAAAGAAAATTGTCAAATATATTAAAACACGTTTTAGATTTTCTACATGTTTTTCAAAAAGAGAAAGTTTTATTGATAATGATGATGGAAATTGTCGTAACGGATCATTTTTATTTAAAAAAAAAAAGAAAAAAAGAAAAGGAAAAGGAAAAAAAAAAGGAAAAATGGAAGATAGACAAGTTCAATATAATGTAATAAAAACATTAGAAAATTTAATAGGCATATATTTAGCAAAGAGATATTTTCGTTTATATTGGATTATAGTATATCATATAGAAATTCCTAAAAAAATTAATATTGCATATCCTTATTTTAATAATATTATTCTCCTATTATTAGAAAAATTGGAAATTAACGATTTTATTTTATCCAAAGAATATATAAACATAAGTAAGGATATATATGCAACTTATAAAAATAACAAAAATATGGATACCTTGAAAAGTAAAGCATGTGTAATAGCTGATATTAATAATATACTAAAAAGCAAAGTACTAATTAGGCTCAAATGTATTTTAAACCTATTGTGCTGTTTTAGAAATGTAATACATAAAAAATTATACACATATATATATATATATATATATATATATATATATATATGTGTTATATTTTTATCATGTAACTACTATTATACACGTTGTTATAATTTTTATATTATTTATTTTATTTAATCATTTTATTTTATTCGTTCTATTCTTTTTCAGTCATATGAACTAACCAAGTTTATTTCAATATTCTTTGAATTGCAAAAACATGAGCCACTAACTAACGAGAAGACATTCATAAAACAGAATGTTGGGAATAATAATTTTGTTAATAGGATTATGGGTTTTATAAAGTAATATCATATTTTTGAAATTATGCATTTATATGTATATTTTCTCGTAAAAAAATTAATAAATATATATATATATATTATTTATTTTATAGGGAAGCTGAAAATTATTCCAAAATAAAGAAGGAAGAATATGAAAAGATACACGAAAAGAATATTAACGTATAAATATATTAACGCACACATAAGGTCATAATATGTAAATATATATATATATATATATATATATTTATTTATTTTATGAAAAGAACACATAACTTTATGAATTTTAAATCCATAACTATTTCTTTTTAATTACATTTATATATAATACACATATATATATTTTTTTTTTTTTTTTTTAATTTAATTTTTTTTTCTGTTATTATTGTTTACTTTTATTTTTGTGAACATGATTAATCTTTATAATTTACCCTTTTAATTTTAATTTGACAACAAAATATATAGTTATATATTTTACCTGAATGTTGATAATATTTTGGTATAAATATATATATGTCATTGAATAAAGTTTAATTGTTGATAGTTATAAATTGAACATGTTATATAAAATATTCCAATGGAATATATAATATAATATAATAATATTGTACATGGTAAAATATGAAAAAAAAAAAAAAAAAAAGGAATATATCATTTTTCTTATATATAAAATATAACTTCTTTTAAATTATTCAAATATTTTTCATGTGTAGCAAAATACTTATTTTTTATATTCACAAATGTAATATTAATATATATATATATATATATATTACTTGAATAATGCCATAATTTTTAATTTTAAAACTATTTATCATCGTCTTCTTCTTCTTCCTCTTCCTCATCATCATCATCGTCATCATCGCCATCATCATCTTCATCCTCTTCCTCAGCAACATAATCATCTTCATCGTCGTCATCATCAGCAACATATTCTTCTTCATCGGATTCATCTAATTCATTATGGAAATCTGCTTTTTTCTCTAAATCATTTGCATCATCTTGTATATTAATATTTTTACTTTTTAAAAAGGTAAGTAATGGATTATACTCACTTTTATCAATATTTGTATATTCATAGCTCATTCCTCTTTTGTGTTTAATAATAAGAGAAAAGAAACGGTGTTGATTAATATTTCCTGTTCTCTGAAAACTGAGTGTTACAATATCATCAAAGGAAATAAGAATAACCGGTTTTACAATAAAAAGGAAATATTTATTTAATGGATAAAGTTGACCACTTGCAGCTCTATAACTGCAAGTAATACCATGTTGGTTTTTAGAAGTTCGATAATCTCCTGGAACAATAACACTTTTATTAACTAAAGCAGTAAAAAGTTTGGTTACAACATCATGAGCTTTTCCTGAAATAGTTTTTTCAAGTTTATATTTTGTCATAACTTCATCACTAGCACTTATATCTAATTCCATATCATCATCATTATTTAATTGTATTAAAATAAAAGGATATTCTGTTTGTCCTTGTTTCATTTTATTACTTAAACTAAATATTAAAACATATTGATTAGAATTACTTTTTGGTACTAAAATCATTTTATTAATATTAGTATATTGTATATTAAAATCATAAGATTTTCCATGTAACTTAAATGTGCTTGAATACATTTCAATATCATATCTACCTCTTGGAACTAATAGAGGTATATTAGTTAGAGAAGCAATACTTTCACTTTTGGTATCTCCTATATTTACTTTTTCCAATAAATCATTTTTTAAATTCTGGAAATTTTGATTTTCATCATTTTCATGTGGATAATAAAAACGTATTTCAGCTAAGAAATCTTCATTACCTTTATTACTGTTTTCTTCATTTTTAAATTCCATAGCAATATCAGTTTTAATTTGTACATTTAATTGATTAATATTATTCGTAGGTAAATTAAAAGCATATTTATTATCTATATCAAAACATAAATTAGAATTTTCTAATTTAAATTCTCCCCAGTTCCATCCTTTCGTTGCTATCTTTCTATTATTTAATCTTATATTAAAATATTTTTGGAAATGTTGGGTTATTTCACTCACATTTCTATCAGGAAATCCATCAAAATATATTATGATATTCTCTTTTGATTCACCTAATTTTAAATGTAATCTATTATTATTATAACTAGTCTTAATCCAACATCCTTCATCAATATCACTACACTTATACTGATATACATTATTTGTCTTTTTATTTTTCCATCCCAAAAATTCATTCGACATCCTAAAAGAACCAAAATCACTTCCACCAAAACCTCGAATATTACCTACTGACAAAACGGGACTGCTACCGCTGGATGCGTTATTATCACCCATTTTTTTTTTTATTTTATATAAAAATAAAGAAAATTAAATAAATATCGATATATAAATAAACTTAAAAGAATTCAAATTATTTGAATATATTTAAGGTGTATATTTATTTAAATACAACTTCTTTTTAAAAAAAATACTTAAAAAAAAAAAAAAAAAAAAGGTGTGCAAAAATATTGACGAATTTTTTATAACTTTTAAAAACTTGAAATATTTCTAATAGAGATAAAATGATATTCAAAATTATATATTCACATAAAATAAGATATTAATAAATAAATATAAATATAAATATATATATATATATATATATATATATATATATATATATATAATGTTAAATGAAATATATTTTAAATATAAAGTATAAATAAAACATATACATAAAAAATATATTCTTACACAATTGACGTAAAATTATATTGAGTTATTTAAAATTTTCATATATAAAATATTCATAAGGACATTTAAAAAAAAAAAAAAAAAGCTAAATAGTATTTAAAACACATCACAAAGATATATAATATATATAATTTATATTATTCATTTCATTATGTTCTTAATAGATTATGAATTAAAATTATTTAAAAATATTTTTATTAATATATTCATCGTATTCTTAATTTATATATCCTCATAATATTATTTTTTAATCTTTATTTCTTAACTATTTTTTTTTTTTTTTGTTTTTTTCCTCTTTCCACTAATTCAAAACAAAATTTAAAAAAAAAAAAAAAAAATTATATTATTATCTTAAATGTAGTTGACAAAACAATTTATTTTTTTTTATATCACATTATTATATATTATTATATATATGTTCAAGCCCTAGTGAAATAATAAATGAATAAAGTAAAACAAAAAATGAAGAAAAAAAAGAAAATAAAGGAATATATAAATTTTAGCACAAAAATGTAAAACCCATTTTTAATATATAATAAAAAATTCGAAAAATGGATTAATATATAAAAAAAAAATAAAATAAGCCTTATTAAAATAATATGCATATAATAATATATATATATATATATATATTTACAATTATAAAATGTATATATATATATAACCTGTTTATGCGGAATAACATTAACGGTATATACAATGTTTAAATATAATATATATATATGATCAATTTTATATAATGATGTATAATATATATAAATATGGAACAATAAGAATTATTACGGTATTATATATTTTAATATATTATATAAAATAATTTTATATATGAGTAATAAACTATATTTATATGTTATTATATTTATGTTATATATAAAAATTTGATTCTATGTTTTTCTGGGTTTTTTTTTTTTTTTTTTTAAGTCTTAAAAATATATGTACGTATTTATTTTAAATATATATAACTATGTGAAATAAGGATGTACAATTTTAAGTTTCCCAACATTTTAATTTAATATTTATATATATAAACATATATTATTATAATTGGTCAGTAGTATGGTTTAGAATTATAAATGAATATATTTATATCATTTTCTAAAAAAATCTTAATTTTTTATTTCTTTGTTATTCTTATAATTATCATTATATATATATATATGTAGGTTACGTGTGTATCTATTAATACATCCATATTATTTAAAAAAAAAAAAAAAAATCTCATTTATATTTCGTACCTAATTGGTCCTTATTAAAATTACGAGTGAAAATATTTAACCACTTTACTTTGGGTTGAAATGTATTTGATTGCTCATTTATTTTTTTTTTTTGGAAATGATTACTCCGATCATTATTTTGTTTAACATTTGTAGATTTAATATTTGTGTGTGATATATATGAAATCGAGTCATTACTTAATTTTGTATCTTCAGAAATATTTTTTTCATTTTTATTTTTACTTGTTGTATCATGCTTTTTATTATTAGATATATTGATATCATTAAACGTAGCTATATCTTTTGATAAGGTATTTTTTCTTAAAAATGTATAATGATTTTTTGATAAAGAATGTAACATATAATCACGTAGATGATTATCCCAATTATTTGATGATATAAGATCATAATGCAATATTTCTTTTTTATCAATAATATTTTTTTGTTGACAATACGGTTTTTCTGTAACTGAATATGTATCGAATGTATCCTTTATATTGATTAAATAATTATCATATGTATTCATATTATTATTATTATTATTATTTTGTGTGTTATGAGATATATTTAATTTATTCAAGTTGATTTTTTTCATATTATTTTTATTCATTTTATCATATATTTTATTCTTTACGACACAATTAATATTTTGATCTTCCTTATATATATTTTTTTTCATTTCATTATATGTTATTATATTTGAGTTTATACAACCATTTTTATCACTCTTATAACTTTTATTGTTTTTCTTGGTCATTAGGCTTTCTTCTCTAATTAATATAAAATCTGATACAATATTATGGACTTTATTATTTTTGTCATTATCATTAAATACTTGATTTTGTTCACATTTATTATTAACATATTTTTTGGTTGGTATTTTACAGTTTTTATTAATTGAAATATCAATTTCATCACATATTATATTATTATTAATAATTTGATTTTTTGTTTTTTTATTTAAATCTTCATTTGTATCTATAACATGGAATTTATGGCATAATGATAAATTTCTTCCTATAATATTTTTGAATTCTTTATTTGATAAATTATTTAATATATTATCTCTTATTAAAAATATATCACTACTATGACATTTTTTAGTTACACTAGGTATATTATCTATTAGGCTGTTTCCATTTTTATTTATATAATTTAAATCAGAATGTTGTTTTTGATTTATATCATATATATTTATTTTATTCTTATGTTCTATCACATAATTATTCATACGATTTAATAATAATATATCCTTCTCTGCCCTATCTCCTTTTTTATTATCATAATAATAATTAACATCATTTTTTATATTTCCTTTAAAATGTAACATACTAAATGATCTCTTAAAAGAAACATAATTGTTTTGGTAAAACACATCGGTTTGCTTCTTTTTAATTTTGTTAATATAATCCAAGTGTTCATAATTTTTATATTTCTTTTCAATACGTATATTACTTGGATTTGATAATATACATTTTTTATTACTTAATATATTATTTTTTTTTTCTCTTTCATTTTTGCTCTTAATTTCTTTATCACTCAAATTTGTAATGTCTAAGTAGGACACGTCTTCATCAATATAAAAAATATTATTATTAGAACTACATTTTTTTATATCATCATATATATTGACATGTTCATTTTTTTGTGTATACCTATTTTTATATCTTATGCTTTTGTTTGAGTATGATTCATTCGAATCAACTTTATTAATGTCAACCTTATTTATATATGTAGATATTTTATTTGTTATATCAAAAGGATATTCACTATAGGAATAATTTCTCATTAAATGATTATAGGGGCATTTAAATTTTTTGTTATATTCAAGTTTATTTGAAGAAAAAGGTTCAAGATTATTTTCAGTAAATAGATTATTATGTAATACACTATTGTTACATAATTCATGGTATATTTTTTTATCCTCATTAAAGATATTTTTTACAGAATTATTATTTATATCTTGCAATCTGTCATATATACTATTTTTAGAATCACAAATACAATCATTAATTTTGATATTATTAATTATATCATTTTTTCCATACAAAGAACTATATTTTTTATTATGTTCTTTATTAAAATAATTAGACCTTTCTATTTTTATATATTCATTTATATAATCCTTTTGAATTAACTTCATATAATTATTCACATGTCTTGTATACAATATTTTTTCATCATCTAATATAAGCTTTTTATGTTTTGTAAAATTTGATTCTATCTTATGTTCATTTTTTTCTTCTTTTGTTTTATTGTTATAATTATCGTTTTGATTTATATCATACTTTTTAATATTTAATCGTGATATTTTTTCATATTCATTATGATCATTATTATGACCTTCTTTATATACATAAATATCTTTTTCATTATTATCCGCATCTTTATGTGCTTCAATTTTATTATAAGAAAAATCGTATTTTATTTCATTACATTCATCTGGTGTATCTACATTTATAATATATATTTTTTCTTTTCCTTTTATATCACATATACTATTACTATTTGTATGTTGAAAAATATTACCACACATTTTTGTATTTTCATTACTATTAATATTTGACATCATTATTTTGTCATCAATAAAATGTTGCTCATTATCTGTATTATAAATATTATTTGAATTTATAATATCTTCATTTATATTACTATTAATATTAATATTATATTTTATGTCCTCCATATTTATATCTTCCTTGTTCTCTTCATTTTTCTCTGGATTAACAATACTATATATTTTATCCATTCCAAAAAAATTAATATTTTCAATAATTTTCTCCCTATTTTCATTTTTGTCTGCATTTAATGAACACACTGAAGAATTTACATATGCATCATTTATATCATCTATAGAATAAATACATTCCCTCTTAACATCATCATCAATACATTTGTATGAATAATTATTATTCGTGCTTATAATTGTACTATTATTATTTGAATCTTCTTTTATAACATGCATATGTATATTCTTATCCTCATAAATGTTACTATACTTTTCATTGTCATTTGACAATTCTGAAATTTTTTTTTTACATACTTCAGTATCATCAATCTTATTAAAATTATTCATTTCGTCCATACTAACAACATCAGTAGCATTTTTTCCCTTTTCATTTATATCAATATCACTATTTGTATATTTGCTATTATTGCATTTTTCAATATGTTCATTCATTTTGGCTAGCTCAAAATTATTATCACATTTTGGATTATTTACATTCATCTTCATAATAATATAGTCTTCCTTTGTTTTCTTTATATTATCATTATATGTTTCTTTTGCAGTTATATGTTTGGTGCTTGATATATTATTGCTATCTGAATTATTAGGAGAATTACTTTTTAACTCACCAACATTTATATTATTATTATTATTATTATTTTCCTTTTCATTCACTGCAGAATAATTATATTTACATTTATATTTATTTGCATCCTTATTTATATCAAAAAGATCATCATTATTATTTACAAAAATTTCTTCTGATGAAATCTCTTTTTTATATACATTATATAATTCATTAGTAGAACAATTCAATATAGTAGATTTTTCAATATTCATTTTGTTAACATCATTTTGGTTATCCTTTATATAAGATGATGAGCATATTTTTTTATCATATGAGGAGTTATTTACATAATGAGAAATGTTTCCATTATATATACTACTAATATCATATTTTATAGAACTTATGGGTGCATTATTTATATTATAATAAGGGGGACTTCCCTTTTCATACACAATTGAATTATATGAAATAAGCTCACTATTATTAGTTCCACTTTTTTTTTTTTTATATATATATTTATTATATTCCTTTTTTTGATCATCATCATCATCATAATAATAATAATAGTAATTATAATATGGTAGATTATTATAATTATGTTTATTAATAGATAATTTGTTATCTATATATAAATGTCTATTTTGATCATTTGAAATAATATTATTATTTAATGCTATAATATTTTTAAATTTATCTGCCCTAATATTGCATTTAGATTTATTCACTGTATTGTTATTTATATAATCCTTAATTTTATATGTACTACCATTTTTATCCTTATTAACAATATTATATTTTTCAACATTCTTTATTGCTTTATCTTTTATATAATCATCATTTAAATACATATCATTATTTTTTAAATAGTATATTTTTTCTACGTATTTGTTTTGTAAACCAGATATTTCTTTATTTGAACTGTTACTAATAATATTCACATTTTCATGTATACTATTATCATTTTTTTGAAACATGTTCATATCATACAATATATGATCATTACTAGAACATATGGAATGTATTTTATTCTTATTTACTAATTCTTCATCCTTTTTATTTTCATTATATTTAATTTGCATACAACCATTATTATTATTATTATTATTATTATTATTATTATTATTATTATTGTCAATATTGATCATTATATTTTTTTCTGCAATAATATTATTATTACCATTCTTATTCCCTATAACAAAATTAGCTATCTTATTATTTATATTCATCTCCTTTGTATTTTTTCCAGTTAAATAATGTCCTATCTTTTTATTTATCACATTAGGATCCCCAACAATTTCATCTTCACTTTTCTTCAATAATGTTTCCAAATTGTAATCATTTTTATGTTCACCTAGAGTATTATTATATTTGTTATCACCCTTAAGGTAATATTTCATATGATTATATAATACCTCCTTCAAATTATTACTATTAATATTATTATTATGCAAACTATATACACTGTTAGAAATATTATCTAATTTATAGGTAGTTCCCCCCACATTATTTTTGTCTCTTAAATTATTGATATTTAAGATAGCACTTATATTATTATACATATTACTATTCATATTACTATTCATATTATTATTCATATTATTATTCATATTAGTAATATTACTATTCGAAATAGTTGTGCTGTTACAATTACTATATAAAGAGTTAGTAGTACTATTATGATCATTTTTTATTAATGCCAACCTTTTATAAATATTATAATCTATAATATTCTTATTTGAATATATTGGATATCCAACCGTTGAGGATAAGGGAAAATTTATTTTTTTATTTATGTTAGACATTTCTAATCTACTTTTAGCTGTTCCAGCTAGCCATTCATGTTTTATAACTTCATCAAGTGATAACCTATTTTGTGGATTAATATTTAACATAGCTAATAATAAACTGCGTACACTTGTAGAAAATTTATTAACACGGTTTTTAGGAAATACGATTTTCTTTTTTATAATTTCATTATATGCTTCTTTTACATCTTTATCTTCACTATCATATGGAAGTAAACCAAATAACATAGCATATAATATTATGCCTAAACTCCATATATCAGCTTTCTCACTCTTATATCCATTTTTATTATTACAATTTAATACTTCAGGTGCTGCATAGCTTAAAGTACCTACAATATCATAATGTAGTTTATCTTTCTCATTTACACAACATGCACCAAAATCTCCAATCTTTAAATCATACTCTATGCATGAGGGCAATTTGCCAACCCTAATCAAAGTCTTCTCTTTTTGTGATATTTGTATTTTACATAAAAATATATTTTCAGGTTTTAAATCTCTATGTGCAATATTATTTTTGTGCATATATTTCAGCCCTTGGACTATTTTACGAAAAAAATATTGAGCACTTACTTCGTCTAAATAGAGTTTCTAAAAAACGTAAGAACAATAGAAAAAGAAAAAGAAAAAGAAAAATAAAAAAATATATAAAGAATGTAAAAAATATTTATTTTAAAATATATATATATATATATATATATACATTTTATTATTACATTTCGAACGTATGATATTAAATCTCCAGCATCGCAATATTCCATAATTTGAATAATTTTATCTTTAGTCTCTAAAATATTCAACGTTTTAACAACATTCGGGTGATTCATCATGCATGATATTTTTATTTCGTCTTTTAATTTTTCAAATAAACCAATATCACCTTGTACTGTGCATTTATCTATGGCCTTCGCAGCAACAAAGGTATCTAAATAAGTGAAAAAAAAACAAAAACAAAAACAAAAACAAAAAAATTTCATAAATAATATATATATTGATAAATATATATATATATATATATATATATATATATTTTCTTTATATACGAATTAAATTACCAGTTGATTTGTCTAAGGCTACATGAACTTGACCCACAGAACCTGTATTTATTTTTTCTAAAATGATATAATTCTTAATATGATAATATTGTAATCTATCACATAATTTTTTTTTTGAATAAGTTGTTTGAATTTTTTTTCCATTCGACAAAAATACATGAAATAATTCTTGTCCTTTCCTAAGCCCACTTGACATTACACTATCAATATGATCACCCCATTGTAAGCTCTGAGCTTTTTTAACTTCAAAATGAAGAAGAAAAGGCATTCACAAAATATTTACTATATATATATATGAATATATATATATAAATGTATATATATATATATATATATATATATATATATATATTTTTATACCTGCAATGAAGTCTATGATACTTCTAACTTGGGGGCTAGCAGATAGATAAAGTTTTAAAAACTAAAACAAGAAGAAAAAAAAAATATATATATATATATATATATATGTTTAATAATAATTGGTTCATATATTTCATCACTTCATTTTGATTTCTAATTTAACCTGCCATATTAGAAATACATTTTCTGTTAGTTGTAAATCTAAACATGTTATGGACTCAACGTTTGGAAGCTGGCGAAGTTCATTGTCCCACTCAACTTTCCAGTTATCCGTTGTAGTCATTATATACAAAAATGTAAATATAAATAAAACTATGGTACTACCATATATTAACAAAAATATACAAACAAAAAAAGAAAAAAAAAAAAAAAAAAAAAAAAATATTGTCACACAAAAATTTTTATTAATAAAAAGATGAAATTATCAAAATTATACATTTAAACAAGAAATAAAAAATATATATATCTTACATTTTGAATTAAACATATTTTGTAAAAGACAATATAGTAAAAAAAAAAAATAATAAAAATAAAATAATAATAATGACAAAATTTCAGACATATAAAATTAAAACAAAGAGACAAAAACATTGAGTGTTTATACCACCTAAATTAACAACTTTTTAAGAACAACTTAATATTAAAAGCTGAAAATATTCACAATTTGATAATTTCGTTCATTATACAAAAAAAAAAAAAAAAAAAAAAAAAAAAAAAAAAAAAAAAAAAAAAATATATATATATATATATATGCATTTTTTATAATCGTATCTGCTACACCCAAAAGGATAAAGAAAAAGAAAAATATATAAGTATATAATAATGTGTGAAATATAAATGTGTATTTCTTATTCTCTTTTTAAAGAGTTAACAAATATATATATATACTATATATACATTTCCATGTATGTATAATAAAATATTCATAAATATATATATATATATATATATATTTTATTACGAATATACAGTTCAATAAATAAAAGAAAAAAAAAAAAAAAAAAACTCGTTATTATTTATTTCTTTTATATAATTTCAAAAATATATACCAAAGTGACATAATTATAAGTTAAAAAAAAAATGAAAATTTTTAAATATATATATATCTTATAATAACAAAATAGAATTAGACGAAATTTGCAATACATATCGTAAATAATATTAATAGTAATATTATTGTGGTGTCTTTTTTTTTTTTTTTTTTTTTTTTTAAATTAAATTGTTCTTGTTACACATGTGACTTATAATTAATGTCAAAATGTAGTAAAGCTGAAAAAAAACTAGAACAGAAGAAAATATTAATTCAAATATATATATATATATATATATATTTCTTCCTTAAAATTTTAAATATGAAAAGTAACTTATTATTACATGATTCAAATGTGTAATTATTCTTATTTTCTTATAATGAATATCCCCTTTTTTTAATTAAAAGAATAAAATAAAAATTGAAAAATAAGAAGGAGGTCTCCAAAAATAAATATATTAAAATAAAATAAGGCAATTTATATTTTCGCAATAAGATATAACTATATATTCATATTAGCACTTTTTTGCAGACCTCAAATAAAACCTTAAAGGCTTTTAAAAAAATAGATATATGTATGAAGATAAAATTTATATAAGTAAATAAATATATATATATATATATATATATATATATATATAACTGTGGAACGACATTACTTTTTTTTTAAAGACTATTTTTACACAAAAAAAAGGAACATTTAAATAAATAAATATTAATTTTTAAAATGAGGAAAATATATATATATATATATATATATATATATTTATTTATTTATTTGTGAATTATGGTCCTTAATACCAGTAAATTTTTTTAGAAATATATCCTTTTTTTTTTCATTTTAGAGAATACCTTTTTTAAAACTTTAATATATATTTTACCTTATATTTTTGAACAGCTTTACTATGAACTCATATATACATATATATATATATATATATATATATAGATATAATTTTAAACTATACCTATTACATTATACCTTTGCTTTCCATATATATATATATATATATATATTTTTTTTTTTTTTTTCCTTTGTGTTCGATTTATTAAAAATCTCCCAATATTTTGTCAACAAAAAAGAAATATTAAAAGTTTATTTTTTTTTTTAAATTGTTATTCTTTTGTCGAACAGAAAAAAAAAACAAATATTCTTTTCAAAATATTGGTGGTAGAAAAAAAAAAAAAAAAAAAAAAAAAAAAAAAAATTAAAAAAATAAAAAAATAAAAAAAAAAAAAAATTTTAAATTAAAATAATTTTTTTAAAT
>NC_031494.1:1510019-1514551 GCF_001602025.1 Plasmodium gaboni | reverse complement strand
AAAAAAAAAAAATTAAAAATTTTTTTTTTTTTTTAAATTTTTTTTTTTTTTTGAAAAAAAAAAAAAAAAAAAAAATTTTTTTCAAAAAATTGGTGGTAAAAAAAAAAAAAAAAAAAAAAAAAAGCATAAATATTATAAACATATAAACATATAAATATATAAAAATTTATAAATATATATAGTATATTAGGACTGCAATATAGAAAATATGTGATCAAATTTTCTTTTAAATTGTAACCTATAAAAAAGGAAGACAATTAATATTTTTCCTTATTATATATTAAGAAGAGTATCTTTCTTTTAATTTATGCATTATTGTTTTTCTATACATATTTTGTTGGGCAAATAAAATATTATCCAAATACTAATGCTGTCTTGTTATTATGGTATGTGTATTATATTAAAATATTAATTATACATACATATATATATATATATATACAATATATAAAATATATGTAATATATACCCACATTAACCATATATACGTTGTGGTTTTCCCATGGTACTTTTAATATGTAAAGTTCTAATATTTTGCCAGTTCTTTTTTAAGAGTGATACTAAAAAGTTAATAGCATGTACAATATTAGATCTTAACTCTTCTTCTTTTAAGTTTGCATGACCAACAGGAACACCCATACATAAAACTTTTTTTAATTGAAATTTAATAGATGATTTTAATTCAAGAATTTTATCATTTATTTTATCATTGTGTGTAATTAAGGAAGGAAATTTACCTGCCTTATTTAAACCTGGACCAAGTAATTTAGGAATTTGAGGTAATATAACCTGACTTGCTAAAAATGCATCATACTTTTTGGCTAGTTTCTTAACAAGAGTTTTATCTTTATTTAATTTTTTCATAGCTTCAATATCCATATAATCTAATTCTAATTTTTGAGCTTCTTCTACATGTACAGCATCTCCTAATATACATACTTTTAATTTCTTACGAACTTCATTAGATAACCTAACAGTACCTGAGAAACGTTTATCTCTTTGAGTATCATAATCCTTTAAACCTATTTGTAGTTCAATTGTTTCAACAAACTTTCTCTTTTTTTGTTTCGTTCCTTCAAATACATCGGAAATGGCTTTTTTAAGTAAATCTTGATTCAATTTGCTACAAAATTAAAACATATGCATATATACATTATATATACTTTTTATTTATATGTTAGGTATGTGTGTTGAGTGAATATAATTTTGTACTTTTATCGTACGAAAAAATTATACGACCATACTTTTTCTCACGATACAAATTTTATAAGCTTAAAATGTATATAAACAAATATTATATATATATATATATATAAACACATAAAAATACATATTCATTCTACAATAAAATTATTTATCATATAATATATATATATATATTTATTTATTCATATTTTTTATTACCTCATTGTATTAATAATAAATTACAAAAATATATTTCAAATTTGAAAAAAAAAATGATTACAGAAAAAAAATTATAAAAATTTTATTTTTCTAATTTATTAATTTTATTAATAATTTGTAATTGTACAATTTTTTAATTTGATTCTTCAATAATAATAAAAACCAAATAATGAATTTGTATAAAATATTCCTTTGTTTTTTATATTATTATATTTTTTATTTTTTTTCAATTAATAAAAATATGAGCTTATAAAATGGTAATTATAGGGAAATCTTTTATTTATTTTTTGAAAAATTTTTTTCTTTAAATATTATTGTATTAAATGTAAAATAATAAACTTACAAAATAATTATATATTATATTTTATATTATTATTGTAGAAAAAATGTTAAAAAAAAAAAAAATTTAAAGAATATATAAATTTGTATAATATATATTATTTATTTAATTATATTATTATATAGTGTTATAAAACAATAATATAATATATTTTTTTTTTTTCGTTTAAATTTATATTTTATATATAATTTATATAAATATATATATTTTTTTGTATTAATAAAATGAGAGAATTTTTTATCGAAATGTGAAAATTTTAAAGATAAATAAAATTAATTTTTTCTTTCATATTATATATATAATATATAATTATATTTATTTTTTTTATACATACATATATATTATGATATGTATACAAATATTTTATTATTATTATCATAATTTTAAATATATTGTTATATATTATTATTATATATATTAAATATATATAACTTATGGGGGGAAATATAAAGTATAACATTAGATATTATAGCACAAATATATTATATAGTAATTTTATATATTTATTCAAAAAAATACTATACACTTAAAAAAAAAAAATTTAAATCAGAGAGTAAAGAGCACTTAATTATATTTATATGTGGAGGTAGGGAAAAAAAAAAAAAAAAAAATAGGCCTTAAAAATATATGCCTAATAAATAATAAAATATATAATAATATATAATTTTATGCATATATAATATAATAAAAAATATATATATATAATATTATATTATTTTATAATAGTATATTTTAAATATCTTTTTTTTAAAAGGTTAAACAGAAAAAAAAAAAAAGTATATAAAATAAAATCTTGGGATAAATAAAAATAATATTATATATATAATAATATTATATTAATTTTGCCTACTTATCAAAATAAATATAATTATATATATTAATTATGTTTATAATAATATAATATATTTTTCATATTATTTTATCAAACAATTGAAACAAAAGCGTATATAAGAATAGAAGAAGAAAAATATGTATAGATATTTATTGTAAAGCATAAAATACATATGTTATATTTTATTCCCCTATTTTGTAATTTAAAAAAAAAAAAAAAATATAATATATATTATATTTAATATACCATGAATATATTTATTTCCTTATGGCAATATTTATCTTAAATATGTTGTTAATATATATATTTATATATGTATATTTATTTCTTTAACTTATTATATATAAAATTTATCAGAAAAATAAAATTGTAATATCATTTATTTCTTTTGACCCTTAAAAATATACTCAAAATATATTGATAAAGATATAATTATTTTTTTTATTAAATAATATTATATATATATATTATTCCTTAATGATGATTAATATTTATAAAAAATATATTATATATTTTTTATAATATATTATATATATTGAAGTGCAAATTATTATATTCCAAAAAAAAAAAAAAAAAAAAAAATAACGAACATTAAAAATTTTTTTTTTGGCATACATTACAAAGGGCAAAGAATTTTAAACGCATAAATAAAATATAACTATAAAACTATTATACATAATACATGTATTTTTTCTTCTACAAAAATATATGCACATATATATATATATATATATATATATATAATAAATATTCTTGTGAAGTACTACTAATAATAAATGAAGTCATATAAATTTGAATAAACCACATGAAATTCTTATAATTTTAAAATGGAATGGTATATTTATTATATCATTTAAAATTTGGATACCATAAATAAATAAATATTTACATATTATCATGTACCTTTGCTTTTTTTATGCATTTATGTAATATAATTATTGGTTTAATAAAATATATTATTAATAGATTTAATAAAGAAAAAATTATATTTTCCAATATTATATATATATATATATATATATATTTTTTTTAAGAGAAACTATATATTAAAGCTTTAAAAAGGAAGAAAATAAAAAAAGGACAATAATTTTGCCCATTCATAAAATATAAAATAATTTTATTCTCATATATATATATATATATATATATATATATATATATATTTTACAATATATTTAAATATTATTTACTTTTATTTTAATAAATATATATTTGTACATGTATTTATTTTTTTATTTTCCTAGGACCAACTCTATATTTTTTCATTGTACACAAATTAAAAATAAATTTTATTTTTTAATTTCTATATTATACAAAATAAAACATTTACTTTTTTTGTATTATATTATATAAAAAAAAAGAAAAAACAAAAAAAGTACATTAACAAAAAGGGAAAAAATAGTATTGATATTATATTACTTTTTTGATACATTTTTAAGTATAACCATAAAAATAAATAAATATATATATATATATATATATAAATATACCGAAATTGTTTTCGCGTTAACAAAATATTTTTAATTATATTATTTCTTTTTATATATATATATATATATTAAAGGAAAGAATACTTATATATAATAATATTATTATATATGTACATAATATTTTATTATATTATTATATATAATAATTTCAAAAAAAATTATTTTATAAAAAAAAGAAAAAAAGAATACATACAATTAAATATTATATATATAATATTATTATATACATAAAATTTATTTATTTATATATATATATAATTAAAATATATATTATAAATAATAAATATTTATTATAAGCCTAAAAAATCATAAAGTTACTTGAAACTATAATTTATCATGGAATTCTTGTTCTTATAAGAATGTTTTTCTTATATTCGAAAATTAAAAAGCAAAAAAACTAAAAAACAGAAAAATATTTTATTAAATTTCTTTATAATATTAAAACCATAATATAATACAAAGAGAA
>NC_031494.1:1503989-1507219 GCF_001602025.1 Plasmodium gaboni | reverse complement strand
TATTTATTTTATTAAATATATAAATAAAAAAATTTATAAAATAATAATACTTATAAAAAAAAAAAAAAAAAAAAAAAAAAAAAAAAAAAAAGAAAAAAAAAAAAATAAAAAAAAAAAACTAAAATGTATATATGTATTTATATTATATATATATATATATTTAAAAAAAAAAAAAAAAAAGAAAAAGATATAAAAACTATATTTATAAAAATTAAATATAATAATAGTATTTGAACCAATATAAAAAGAATTTAAATATTTTTGTTTATACAATCTACAAATACATGTTATATGATATATATTATATATATATATATATATATATATATATATATGTGATTATGTATTTTTGTATATGTTTTAAGTTTAAATTATTATTTTTTTTTCATTTTTGTAACTAATTAAAATAAAACACCATAATATAAAAATATAATATTTTTTTTTATTTAAATAAAATGTAAAAAAAATTTGTTCTAAATTAAAATGAACTTGTCTTCAAAGTTATACCAGTAAAAAAAAAAAAAAAAAAAAGATGTATGCTTTTAAATAACTATATATAAGGATTGTAGACTTTTACAATTATTATTTATTATATAGTTAAAAAATATAATACTTTGTTTAATTGATTTTTTAACTTTTATTAAAAGTGTATATAAAAAAATTAAATGAAATAATATATAAATATGTATGTATGTATTTATATATATAATATTTCATTTTCTATAAATTAATATAGAAATATTAAAAACAATAAAAAATATAATAATTTAATAAAAAAAAAAAAAAAAAAAAAAAAAATTAAACCTGAACGGTTCAGGTAAATTTTCAATTCAAATGAAATAGATAAAATACTATATATATTTTATATATAATAAATTATTATTATATATATATAATATATTTTGTTCCTTGAAATATATAATTAATAGAGTATCTTATAATTATATGTGCATTAAAAACTTACCTTACAATAAAATATATTTAATTATATGTATCTTTTGTAAAAATAAAAAAGAGAAAAAAATAAAAAAAATAGAAATTTGTTTTCCTTTTCTATAATAAACAGCAGATTATATTATATATATATATATATATATATATATATATATATATATATAGAGCAATTCTCAAATGAATTAATTATTTCATAAAAACTAATAAAGTGCTATATTTTTAGATATAGTAAAAATGCAATAGATTTATTTAACAAAATGTGAAATATATATATATATATATATATATATATATATATATTTATATTTATATTAATGTTTATATTTTAAATAATATAAAATGATATATTTGAGTAATATATATATATATAATTCCTCTACATTATAAAGCTTCATCTTTTGTTACCGTACAATGAATGAACAAAATATATATCGAGAATATACAGAAACAAAATATGAAGATACGGAAAAAATAAAAAATACTCCTCTATGTTATAAATGTAAAAAAAACAATGCCGTAGTTTATACAAGAGAAAAATCATGTAAACACTGTTTTTTACAGTTAGTTGAATATAACTTTAAAAATACATTAAGGGAGAAATGTTTATTTAAAAGTAAAACAAAATTTAATCAATTAAATAAACGAGATATAATACAAAATGATTTAAAAAAGAAAGAGAAATTGAATACACAAATTGAAAAAAGTTTTTTAAATGAACAACGGGATAATAAAAATAAGAAACCTGATGTTATAAATAACAACCTTGATATTGTATATAGCCACGTAGATAATCCAAGAAAGAATAGTGCAGACTCCCAAAAAATTATGGGCAATAATATAGAAAAAAATTCTGTAGGTAAAAAAATATTCAATAATATTAATATGTGCAACGAAAAGAAAAAAAGAACTTGCGTTGCTTTTTCTGGAGGTATATATTCATCATTCCTTTTGTATGCATTTTTAAAATATTTAAAAAATGTCAAGAACAGACAAAGTGATTTATATATAAGCAATGAACATGCTATTTTTAATGAAATAATTTTTGTAGACATGTACGATGATATAAATTATATATATAAATTAATGAATATTATTACGAATATATTTAATATGTTAGATGTAGAACAAAATAAATCAAACATAAATATGAATAAAATTGATATAAAGAATGAAAATGAAAACACAATAATAATGCCTAATGAAAAAATATGTTTTGTTAATGGTATATATAAAAAACAAATAAACAAAATACATTTTGTAGTAATAAAAAATAATTATTTTATAAATGATTTATATAAAAATTCTTTTATATTAAATTATCATAATATAAAAACAAAACAAAATAATTATTATATGCAATATATAAATGAATTAATTATATACAATAATATATTTACATATTGTAATAATGAAAATATTCATTATGTTCTTATTGGTAATAATGCAAACAATATAGCAAATAAAACGTTTTTATATACTATCTATGGGTATGGTATTAGCATACCTACACTTACATCTTATATAGATAAGAGACATGATAATATATTATTTATTAGGCCTTTAAAAGATTTATTAAGTAAAGAAATATATATATATTCTTATTACAAAAATATAGAATATATAAATAATAATATTTCGAATAATAACATATTATATAAAACAGTAAATGATATGTTATTAAATCTGGATAACAATAACTATAACGTTACTTCTATAATTAATAATACTACAAATAATTTGATTAATATGATGCATATATTTAATACATGCCAGTATAATATAAATAATACTAATAATAAAAAGAAAGAATATAATGAAGTTACACAATTGTTATCATCAAATGAATATTCAAACCATAATTTTATAAATTCAAATAAGTCTTGTAATATAACACAAAATATATGCTTAATTTGTTATGGAAATAAGGAAAATATGGAACAAAAAAAATTAATTATAAAATTGAATAAAATACAATTAGATAATATTAAAAACATGAAATGTAAAGACTTTATATGTTCTACTTGTTTATGTATTTTTTCATCAAATAACAATTTTGTAAAACTATATGACTGTTTTTTTTAAACGTAGAAATGTATATATTATATCCAGTCGTCAAAGTTTATGGGGGTACTTTTAATTTTTTCATTTTTATTTGTGTATATATTTGTCTTTTCCTCATTAAGCTATAAAAATTAAATAAATAAATATAAATAAATAAATATATATATATATATATATATATATATATATATATATATATATATATATATATATTT
>NC_031494.1:1494937-1503889 GCF_001602025.1 Plasmodium gaboni | reverse complement strand
TTTTTTTTTTTTTTTTTTTTTTTTTTTTTTTTTTTTTTTTTTTTTTTTTTTTTTTTTTTTCCTTCTTTTGTTTTTATTTTTTATTTTTTGTGGAAATATTCCAGTGGGTAATAATAATTAAAAAATTTAATAATGAAAAATAAATATACGATCTAATATTATATGTAACCGTAACTTTTTTTTTTATTTTTTCTAAATTATATAATAAAATAAAATAATAAAACATATAAATAAAGTAATATATATATATGTGTATTTATATAAAATAAATAAAAGAATATAATATATATTATATTCATATAATTAATAGCTTATATATGTTTTATATACAAGGTGTAAAATAAATAAGAACAAAAGAAAAGAAAAAAAAAAAAAATAGGTTACATATAAATTATATATATATAATATATATATATAGTCCAAATAAATGTGGAAAAAAAAAAAAAAAAAGGGATTAAAACAAAAGAACCTGAAGCTTTTAAATAATAATAAATTCTTTTTTTTTTTTTTCTTTGTCATCCTAATAAAAATTCCTATGGTTATTTGATTGGTTTCAAAAAATATTGCAAATTTAATAGGTTACATTATGATCAAATAATGTTTCATATATATACCCTCCTAATATTTAGTTCAAAAAAAATAATATTCATATATTGTATGTATGTATGTATATATATATATATATATATATATATATATATATATATATATATATATATATATATATATATATATATTTATATAAGCGAAGAAAAATAATTTTATTTAATACCCTAAAGAAATTTACCATATAAATTTAAATATATATAAAATAAAAATAAAATATTTTTTACATATAATTAAAATTATATTGTTTAAAAAATTATTATATATATTTCCACATAAAAATAAAAATATATATATATATTATAATATTATACATATTGTTACAAAATAATTAATTTTATACACATAAATATATATATATATATATATATATATATATTGTATTTAATTTTTTTTTTTTTATTAGTATTAAATAAAAATATTATTTAATATAATAAATTATACCACTTTCCAAGTAGTTCTTGGCTTTTTTTTTTTTTTTTATTTTTTAAAATTTGAATTTGAAATTATATTATTATTTGTATATATGATATATTTTTAATTATTTAATGTTGTTTACTTCTTTTCTTGTTTTTTTTTTAAAATATACATATTTATAAAATTAAATACAACAAATATATATTTTATTTTTTATGTTCTTATTAGTCATCTTATATATATATAAAATATATATGTATTTTTTTTTAATTTTTTTAATTTTTTTTAATTTTTTAATTTTTTTTTTTTGTATGTCCCAACATTTTAATATTTATTAAATATAAATATGTATACCCCCATAAGAAAAAACAAACATTTTATATATTCTGATAAATAGTTTTTTCGGTTGTCTAAAAATTTTAAAGAAACACGAAAAAATAAAAAATAAAGTAAATAAATAAAAGAACAATGACATAGGTTAGTATTTTATTTAAAAAAAAATAATAGAATTAATAAAATTAAGAAAATTGCTACTAGTGCGTCGTTTTATATTATGTGCCTTATTTTGTTGTAGGTTATAAATAAATATTATGATATAACAAAAAAAAAAAAAAAAAAAAAATTAAAATGGTGGATTTATTTTGTATTTATTCGTCTCATGGGAAATTATTAATAGAGCAATGTTTTAATAAAGAACGATATAAAAGGAATGTACATAATTTTATAAAAAGAATACTACATAATAAAACTAACAATAATAATAATAATAATAGTAGTAATCATATGAATAACAATGGTGATAATAATTACTATTTAATATTGAATAATACATCATATGATTATAGGAATGATAAGCTACATTTATTAAATGGAAGATGTTTGGATGACAAAAAATTTGTTTATATAATAAAAAATGATGAATTATATTTTGTAACATTAATAGAAGGTGAAAATAATCCGATATTAATTATAGAGATGATGCAAGAAATAATAAAAATTATAAAAAAATATTTTAATATAGATAAGTTAAAAGAAAATATATTAATACATAACTATACTATAATAAATTTTTTGATAAATGAAATATTAGTACAGAATGGGAAACCTGCGTTATTTATTCATACAATTTTAAAAGAATTAATTGAATATGATAATAATAGTAATAATAATAATTATTATAATTTTAATTATAATACTAATAATAATTTTTTGAATGAAACATTAAAAATAGGTCCTATACCAAATAATTTATATAATTTGATAACACAAAATAAGTATATAAATATAAATGTTGGAAATAGTATTAATAGTATTAATAGTGTTAATAATATGAATAATATTAATAATAATAGTAATGGCAATCTTGTTATGCTTAATATTAATAATGAGAAGAATATAAATTATAGTTATAGTAATGGTTCATATCTTAATGGGAAACATCCTATATATAATTATTGGAGATCATATAATCAGACATATACATCATCAAATGAAATATATATAGATGTTGAAGAAAATGTAAATTGTATTGTTAATAAAAATAATAAAATAATACATTATTATATACAAGGTAATGTATATATTAATTCTAATATTAATGGTTCACCACATATTAAATTATATTTTAATCAATTAGATATTCAAAAATGTAATTTCCATTATACAATAAATCGTAATAAATTATTTTATAAAAATAAAGATCAACATAATGATAATAATAAAAATATAATAATTCACTTTGTGCCTTTACATGAAAAATATTGTCTTCTACATTATTATGATAAAATTTTATTACATCCTGCACATTCGTCTGCATATAAAATGATTGAATATCATAATAAAAATAACATAAAAAGTAAAACACATTTTAATCATCAAGAAAATATTAACAACACAATAACAAACGTATTAAGTTTAACTACTGTTGAAGATATTATAAAAGATAATGAAAATAAAAATCACCATGATATAACAAATCATAACAATATTATACAAAAAAATAATAGTAACTCCTTTGAAAGTTCAAATATAAATGTAGGCTATGTAGAAAAAAATATGAATATACAAAATAATATAAATATATCAAATAATAATTATATTGAATATAACAACAATTTTCAATTAAATAATATTTTAAATATATATAATAATGAAAACTTTAATATAACACAAAATTATTTTCATATACCAAATGATAATTGTAAAAACAGTTATGATAATAATTTATTCTCACATCCGAAATATAAACTACCCATACTTATTAAAGGTAATGTACAATTTGTTAGTACAGAAAATATGTATAAAATAAAATTAAATGTCCTTTTAAATAATATTAATACAAATAAAAATAATAGTAATATATTATTAAACAGATATGAAAATATCTTAATTAAAATACCTATACATCATTTTATCAAGTCAGTTAATTTTCATACATCCTTAGGAAATATTAATTATAATGAAAAAAAGAAATGTATTTATTGGTTTATAAATTATCTTACAGATATGAATACACAAATATATGCTAATATATCTTTATATGTTCCTACACATGAAGAAAATCATATGAATCAAATAAATAATATAAATCAATTAAAAAATACATATCATTTATCCCCATTAAATAATTTTAACCTATATCCTCTCTTTAATTTTGTAGCATATGCTAGCCTAAAAATTAATGGAGTATCCATAACTGATCATAAAATAGAAAAAATTGAAATACAAAATATGAAAAATATGGAAATACGTAAGGGTTGTAGATATACTACCATATACAATAACATCGAATTTAGGCTATAATATATTTTAGTTTTAAAAGAAAAAAAAAAAAAATACACACATATATATATATATATGTGGGTATATATTTATGTTTACATATGTTTATATATAATATGGTACAATATATAGTAGCCACATATGTCACCATTAATCTTGTTTAAAAAAAAATAATAAAAATAAATATGTTTAAATTAAATTAAATTCTTATATTTTTTTTTTTTTTTTTTTTTAATGTTTTATATTTTTAAATTTCTTGACATTATAATATACATATATATATATATGTATATATGTATGTATGTTTTGTTTTGTCTTCAATATATGTCCTTATATAATCATTTGTGATTGTGCCCATTTTATGGCAACTTGCCTTTATTCATTGTTTTTGATTCTAGCATTATTTCACAAAATTATTAAAATACAAATTCAACATATATATATATTTTTTTTATGTAAAATATTTTTTATGTAAAACTTTTTATATAACATGATATTTTTTTTCTGTAACATATTTTGTCACATTTAATTGTTTTAGTTTTGTATTTTTTATGACGTACCCATTTTTATGGTGTTCTCAAGTTCTTGAGTATCATCAACTCTGAAAACACAAAAAAATAAATATATATATATATTTAAACATACAAATAGGAATGTTATATTATATATATATTATATATGTAAGCAGGCAGGCATGAACATATGTATGTATTTCTTCATGTTACTATTACCTGCACATATTTTTATGAAAATCGACGTTCCTATATAAATTCATTATTTCATGAAATTCCAAGGACTGAAAAAAAAAAAAAAAAAAAATTAAAATAAAATTAAAAATAAAATAAAATAAACATACAATATACAAAATATTTATATATACCTTATAAGATCTACTGATGTTTCCATTTTCCCTCTATGTAAAATATTTAAAAATAAAATAAAATGATTTTAAGTGATAAGTAATATAAGACAATACATAATATATATATATATATATATATATATATATATATATCATTTTGTTGTATTTACATTTTTTTGTGTTATTTTCATCAATGTTTCAACGACCCCCTTTAAATTTTTTATATATTGTAACATATCCTCATTAGAATGAAATTCCATTTTTTCCTAAAGACATAAAAGAAGAAGGAGCATAATATATACATATTTATGTACATATATATTATATTTATTCTTATATAAATGATATTATGATACCTCCATATTTATAGAATGGAAATAACTATTTTGCTTTTCTAAGAATTTTTTTATCTTATCTAATTTTATGTTTATATCTTCTAATTCTCTTTCACTGAAATTTATGAAAGGAATAATGTATACAACATATTTTTTATTTGATGCAAAAAAAAAAAAAAAAAAATAATAATAAATTAAAAAAAAGAAATATAAATGTATAACCTGGCAAAAACAAGTTTATATGACTCATATATGTCGTCTGATATTTTTTCTTTTTCCTACAAAAAGAATATAATATTTATATATACATGTATCATTTTAAAAATATAAAAAATATTATATATATATATATATATATATATATATATATATTTTATTATTCTTTTTTCTTAACATTTTGAATTTTTTTCTTTAGAATATTTTTATCTTCAGAGAAGGTATTTATAATTTCGTTATTTAAAGCTTGATACTCTTGAATGGCGTCCTAATATAAATAAATGTATATATCTTATATGTAAGTGTGCTTAAATAAATATGTACACTACAAAAAATATACAAATATACACACATATGTATATATGTATATTTTTACTTCGAGCCTTTTTTGAGATAATTCCTCCTCCTTTTGCAACAAATTTTTTTTATTTTCAATGTCCATAAATTTCTGATTAATATCATATATATCCGTTACACCCTTTTAAAAAAAATAAAAATAACGAATTATTTTATTTTATTTTTATTTTTAATATATAAATTCATGTTTCTTTTTTATAATTACTGTTGCTTCTCTTAATTTTGATATGGTAGCATATATACTACTAGCATTTTCAAATATATTTGAAGCACTTAATTTGAGGTAATTATTATATAATAGATAGTAAATAAGAAGTTTCTTATATTTTTTCTTCTCTTCTATCATTAGAGCAATATTTGAGTCGTTTAATTTGTTAGTTTTATATTCATTAATCATTTCTCTTAAATGGCAAATTAATATTATATATATATATATATATATATATTTAGACACATATGTATATATATATATATATATATATGTATATATATATATTTATCTATACATATTTTAATTTTTTGTAACCTTCTTATTCTGAGTATGTTGCTGTGCTCCTTATTGACATTCATATATTTTAATATTTCTTCATTTTTATTTTTAGCCTTTATAATATCCTGTACCATTTAAAAATTATATGATAAAATTATTTTTTTTTATTTTTTATAATATTATGAAATTATCATTTTATATCTTAATCATATAATATACATATATATATATATATATTGTTAGGCATGTGTTTATTTTATTTTTTTTTGTCTTTTGTACCATTTTTTTTTCTTCAATGGATTTTTTTAAATTTTTATTATCAGATGTTATTTTCCTATAATTTGAAATGGTATAATAAGTATATGTTTAAATGATAAAAATATATGTACACATTATTTTATTATTATTATTTTATTACTGTATACTGTTATGTAGTTGTTTTTCATTATTTTTCAAGCTGGCCACTGTTCTCTCTAACGAGCTTAAATAAAAGTATAAAAGCTTCTTCTCCTTCTAAATATAGAGAACAAGAAGAAAAACAAAAAAAAAAAAAAAAAAAACTTCTATTTTGATGCAATAAAATATTATATATATATATATATATGTACATATTTATATTACCTTAACCCTTTGTAACATTATTTGATATGTATATTTTGAATGTTTAAGATTTTCAAACTTATTTAAAATCTCTTCATTTTTTATTTTTATTTCTTCATATTCCTTAAATAATAATATATATATATGTGCTTGTTTGTTATTTTAAAATATTTTTTATAATATAATTTCAATATTTTACATTCTTTTGATGCCCCAAGGATATCTTGTTAAGCTTTAATTCTCTGTTCAATAATTCTAGATTTTTCTATAAGATTAAAAAAAAAAAAAAAATAAGGATGTATATAAAGAATATTTGTAAAGTTATAGGCACCTATGTGTAATTGTTTTTCCTTCCTTTCGTTTGTATTTTTTTTTTTTTTTTTCCTTTACTCTTGTGTGTTCGTATTTATTGAATGTGGATTCTCCTATTTCTTTAATACAATTAAATTTTTTCTTTACTGAATAAACGATATCTTCAGTGTTTTCATTTAACTTTTCATTGTCTTTCTAAAGGTAATGAGAGGATATATATAATAAAAATCAAAATAAAATAAATTATAGTCATACATAGAAATATAATGAAAAAATGATACATATATATATGTATATATATGTGCATACAATTTATATTATTTTTTTTTACTTTATAGAAAGGTACTAAATCTTTTAAGTTTGTTAACTTATCTGTATTTTGATTTTTCATTTGTAATATATTAAATGTATAAATATAAAATGATTATTATTAAATGAATTGTTTATATTTATTTATTTTAATGCTTTTTATTTCACATTTGTAGACGTATACATGTACGATGTATATAATAAAAGTAGATATAAATGATTAAAAAAAAACATACCCCAATAATATTTATCAAAATAAAAAAGAGAAAAGAAAATATATTTTTTTATCATTATCTTAAATATATATATATATATATATATATATATATATATATATAATTTTATTTTGGAACACAAATATATTTTTAATTAAAAAATAGACACGAGATAATAATATACTTATATATGTATATTATATGTATATAAATACATATAGACATTCATAATTTATAATAACTTTGTAAATAAAAAAAAATATATATATATTAATAATCTCTCGTGTATTTTCTTTTTTTTGTACCTTATAGAGATACGAATATTTATAATATTTTATTATATATACTAATGATTAATAGTTTAAGAAAGGAAAAAAAAAAAAAAAAAAAAAAATTAATTTAAACATAAAAATAAAAATAAATATAAAATATATATATATATATATATATATATATATATATATATATATATGTGGAACAAAAAATAAAACATATACATTTATATATATATATTTTTATATTGTTACTATAAAAAAAATTGTGCAATAATTATATGTGAATTTATTTATAAAGATGTAGATAAAACAGTGCCTATTACATTTATCTGTGATATTCCCCCATCCGGAAGTATAGATATTTTGAAATGTGTTGCTGTTCTTTCCATATGTGTCAAATTATATTCTAACAAATTAAAATGAAAAAAAGTTTTTTTTTGATTTGTTGTTGTTATTTTGAATGGTGGTAATTGTATCCATTGAATTTTTTTTTTTAATAATTTTTCATCTTCTTCAAAAATTTTTTTTTGTTCTAATAAATTTAATGTTAGTATATCTATACAATCTAATAAATAAATTTGTATACATTCAGGATGATCATATTTATAATTTCCTATATCTATACTAAAATTCTCTACAATACCCCTTACACCAAATTTAAAAATTGAACTGTTACAAATAGAATTATTTGTAAGAGTTCTTAATATAATGGGTGGTCTATTTATTAACCGTCTTGTACAAAACCCATCAGTTTTATATGAATCAATAATATATTTTGGATGTCCTTTATATATATGATCACAATGATAATAAATTAATGTACAACCATTTTCAGGTTTATTTAGAAATATTTTTTGTTTAGATATGATAGTATGTTTTTTAAATAAAGAAATAAATTCACCAAAGAAATTAATTTTATTTATACCACCGTCTGGATATAAATTAACTCTTATATGTGTCCAAGGTTTTTTAATTAAATCTTCATTATTTATTTTAAAATAATATGTTTTTTTCTTTCCAACTGTTTTTAAAAAATCTACACAATCTGCTTGTAATAATTCAACCCAAGGTGTATTTTGTTGTTCTAATAAATCAGAAATCGATTTATCTATTTTATATGAATCTAAAAAGTTATAACTTTTACGTTTAGAATTTTTATCATAATTTACAATATTTT
>NC_031494.1:1449659-1494907 GCF_001602025.1 Plasmodium gaboni | reverse complement strand
TTGTATTATCACTTACATTATCTTCTATTTCATTTTTTGTGAACGTTGTAAAGTTACCAACCTTATCTCGTTCATTCAAAATAAATTCTTCTTCTTTAATTATATCATCGATTGCATTATTTTCAGATACCTCAATAGATAAATGAGGACATACATCTTCAGCAATATTATCAAAATTTAATTCAATACCATAAATAATAGATGGATGCTTTAATTTTATTATTAACCATTCATGTCCAACATCTCTTCTTCTTCTAGTAATCCAACCAACTTTATTATCATCTCCTAATATGTTTTCTGATTTACTTATAGAATCATCAGTAACAAATATAATCTTAGAACCATAATGTTTTGATAATACATTATTAAAATTAAAGAAATCTACATCATTTATATTTTCTATTTCTCTACATGGAATCCTATTCATCCCTTTACTAACTATCCAATTAAATATACCATTAAATATATTCATTATTTGTCTTATATTTTTTATATCTTTTCTTTGTTTTTTTCTTTTTAAATTATTATCCTCTTCATTTATATCATTACTTATATTATCATCCTCATTCAGTTTCCTTTTTCTACAACTTCCCTTATCGTTCATATTATATAAGGGGTTATATACCCCCCCTTCTTGTTTAGAACTTGATTCTTTCATTCTTCTTCTTCTTTTTTTTTTTTTTTTTTATAAATAAAATGGTATCCACATCAGGATATTACAATAAAATAAAATATATATATATATATATATATATATATATATGAATGAATGAAATGAAAAATATGATATAATAAATAAAATATGGAATTTTATGCACATGAATATATAAATATATAAATATATATATTTAAAAAATAGTAAAAATATTATGTTAAAATTAAATTAAAATATAATATTATATAAAAAAAAAAAATATATATATATATGTAATTATTAGTCCACATTATTTAATAATTTAAAACATCATCACATAAATATATAATTATATATATATATAAATTTGTGATTTTTTATTAATAACTTTTTTCTTTTTATAATATTTTATTCCATCATATTATTTATATTATTTATATCATTTATATTATTTTTAATATTAAATATATATATATATTTCATAGATTTATAATATATGGATACACTTGTTTGAAGAAAAAATTAAAAAAAAATAATTTCCCTTTATATATATTTTCATAATAAACATAAAATAAATAATGTCATAATAAATAGTAGTATACAAATGGAGTTATAATATTGATATTTGGAAAATGACATCATCTATATATAAATATATATATATATATATATATATATATTTATTAATATATATATTTTTCCAAGTTTTTATTTATTTATATTTAAAAAGAAAAAATATTTTTTTATAAAAATAAAATGTATTTTTTTAAAATATAATATATTTTGTATGTAGTACAATATTATTATTATATTCATATTTTTATAATTTTATAAACTATATAATTGTTTAAAAACATAAATATATAGATTTATTTATTTATTATTTAATAGGAAAAAATAAAACAATAAAAAAAAAAAAAAATAAATAATAATAAATAAATAAAATATAATATAATATCCATTTCTTATTAAATTACACACAAAATAAATAAATCCTTATATATATGAACAAATTAATTAAATATAAAGCGACATTTGTAGTCCCACACAGAATATAAAAGAAAGAATATAGAGTTAATAAAAATAAAATAATAAAATAAAATTTTCATATTAAATTTATTGTATTCCTCTTTTTATTGAACAACATAATGAAACATAACAAAAAAATAATTTTTTTTTTTTTTTTTTTTTCTTAAAAATGTAAAAGTGGGAAAAAAAAATGTGGACATTCAAAATATATAATATTATACATACCACTTTGTTATTAACCATTTAACTTTTATACTTATCAATTATAAAAAAAAAAAAAAAGAAAATTTAATTCTATAAAATTGTAAATATCTTAAAAATTATAATATATAATTTTTCTCCTTTAATTATTTTATTTTTCGAATAAAAAAAAAAAAAAATATATATATATCCTTCCTCATATTTCAATATTTAAGAGAGAAAAGAATAAATTATTCATGTATGTATTTATATATACAGTTTTAATATTTTAACCTTCTAAAGGTATAATAATATTTATAAAAATAATGAAATATATTATATTAAGTGGTAGTTGTCTTCAATATATATAAAAATATATTTATGTTTATGTTTATATTTATATTTGTTGTATCCCAAAATTGTTATTATTTAAAATATGGGTATAAAAAAAAAAAAAAAAAAAAAAATTTGGTATAGTCTTGTTTGGTTTTATATTTTGTTCTGTTGTACTAAAAATATTATATATATATATATATATATATAATGTGTATGCAATTATTTTATTTTTTTTTTTTATTATGAAAAGATATAAAATATATTTAAAAAAAAATATTTTTTTTGAATAATTATGCATGTTATGTTTGTATCACTTTTGTGTGTATTAATAAGAAATATATATATATATATATATTTTTACATATATTACAAAAAAGTACAAAAAATTTATATTTTGAATAAATATTAATATAAAGACAGAAACAAAAAGAAAAAAAAAAAAAAAAAAAAAAGGAATTTATATATATATATATATATATATATCTTTCTTTTTTATAATATATATGTTTTATCATTTTATTTATTAATCTTTGCTTTTTTCTCTTGATCAGTGCAAAAATTGTCTTTAAAAAAATGAACATGTGTCATACAACAATGTGATATATATATATATATATATATATCACAATAATAATAATTATTATTATGTTATTATATTATTATTATATTATTGTTATATAATTTTATTTATTTTTATTTTTCCTTTTATATAATGGATGAAAATTATGGGGTGGGTGGAGAGACATTCCAAAGTGCATACCAAAAGGTTGTTCTAAAAGATCGTATATTGAATGAGAAGGAAAAAGAAATAAGTAAAAATCAGTTATTTGAAATAAGCAAAATAAAAGATTACAATTTGATAACACATTATGAATATATATTAAAATTACATTATTTTAATAGTAATATAAATGTATTAAATATATATAGATTGGTTACATATGAATATGAAAAAAAGTTTGAAGAATTAGCATATAACTTAAAAAGTAATATATTATTAAGTTTATTAGATATAAATGAGATAAAACAAAATGATAATAATATGATAAATTATTTTATAAATAATTATAATGATATGAAAAATTATACATATGTAATAGGAAATCAAAAGTATCCAATAGGGTTTCAAAAAAATAGTAATGAAACATTTCAAATATATGTATTTAAAATAATACCTAACAAAACATTATTATTAAATAAAAAAAATGTACAAGAAATTTTATCAAGTGGAGATATACCTAATGGATATGATTCTATAGCAATTGAAGAAAAATTATATTATGAAAAAGTAGATTATAAAGAAACTGAACAAGAAAGGGAAGGTTTTAATGAAAATAAAAATAATGTAGACAAACAAAATTGTAACAAAAGAGAAATGGATGCAAATAATAAAAATAATTATAGCTATATTTATAAAGTTCGAAATTCTGAACAAATATTACCCTTATATTTAATTGAATTTGAATTTAAATGTTTAAGAGTTGATATAAGTATTCCAGTATGTGAATATTGTTATAGTACTAAAGCAATTACATATTGTTATAATGATAAAGTTCATTTATGTGATATATGTGATATAAAACATCATGAGAAAAATAAAATTTTAAAAAATCATAAAAGAATACATATATCAGAATCACCTTATCAATTTGGTAAATGTCCTTATCATATAAATGAATTAATAGAAAGTGTATGTATGAAATGTTTTTGTACTTTATGTCCTAGTTGTATTTTAATAGGTACACATTCAAAATGTTTTGATCAAGATGATGATAATAATAATCATCCAATAATGAATATTAAAGATGCATTTATATTATCAAATCAAAGAAAATCATTAAGTGATATTTCTTTACAAAATAGGAAAACACGTATTTTGGAATTATTAAAAAAAAAACATAAACTATTGTCAGAAATTTATTCTAATTATTCCTCTTTACAAAAAAGAATAGATATGTTATATCAATATATTATGAATGAAATCAAATTTTTAAAAAAAAAAAAAATCAATTTTTTAATGTCCTTAAAAAGAGCAGTATTATCAGAATTATTAATTATAGAATGGATGGAAGCCTTTTTTTTTCATACAAAATTATCATTAAATATAAGTGATTTTATCATATATCAAAAAAAACATCAACTTCTAATGCAGTACTTAATAAATAATAAAACTAATAAACATCATCATAATCTACTCAAATATATACCACAATGGTTAATGGATAAAATTTCTGTCCATTCGAATTTATATATTTTTCAAGATCATTTTAATAATATATTAAATATGAACAATTCAGATAAAAAGGATAAAGAAAATATATCCCTGAATAATATAAAAAAAAATATTATAAATGGTTCCCGTTTAATACATCAAAATAATTATACACAAAATAAATTAGATAGTATATATAACATAAACAACATGTTCGATAATAGTAATAGGAATACATTTGCTTTATATGATCACACAAATGTAAATGACAAGGATATGTTAAATAAAATAAACAAAACCAAAACTAATAATATTTTATTTGATCATAATAACCATAATGAAAATATAGCATACTCAAAACTGGTTGATAAAACAAAACTAGATCAAAATGATAACTTACAAGATAATAAAAATAATTATCACATGGAAGGAGATATGAACTATGATAAAAAAAATCCATCTCATTTTATGACCAATGAATTTTGTGAAGAAAGTTATTTCCTTGACCAATTAAATAAAGATAATAATAATAATATAATATCTGAAGAACGAGGATTATCAAATGATTATACATCTATAATAAATATATCACAAGATTATAATAATAGTACTACAAATATATTATACAAAATTTTTAATAATAAAAGTAATAGTAATAATAATAATAATAATAATAATAATAATAATAATAGTAGTAGTAGTAATCCTTTTGATTATTCATTGTATTATATACAACCAGGTACTAATATGAACACATTAAAAAATACATATATATACAAAGAATTATGGAGAAACCTAATGAACTATAAATATATCAACGTTATTCATATCCTGAAAGCCCAAAATAAGAAATATTCGTTCCAATTAATTTCATCCCTTTTAAATATATCTAATTATTATAAAAGTTTAGAAGATTTTGTGAAACATATTATTAAACATGAAGTATATACTTTATTAAATAAAAATATAGAATGTGATACTAAGATGAAAATTACATATTTATTAGATAATATTACTACATTATTATGTATGAGTAATTTAAAATTAGCCGTCATTATAGATACACATATAACCATGTGTTATTCAGAAATAGAACAAAACCAAAAACAATTTCTTATAGATGTAGAAAATATTAAACAAAATGATTTCATTTTATACAAGACATATTTACAACAAAAAAATAATTATAATCAACAATTTATAGATAAGAATGTAAAAAATGAAAATGATTTTATAAAAGTACAAAATGAAGAAACTATACATGATGACAAAAATATAGATATTAATATCGAAGAACAAATAAATGATAATGAATTAATAATGACACAAACTCTTAATTCTAAAAAAGTTAGTTTTACAGAATTACAAAATAAAGAAAACCAATTTGTAAAAGAAGATACAAAAGATAATCAACCATATGATAATACAATAATGGAGGAAGAAGAAGATAATGATATGAATAGCTTTAAAAAGAATGATATATATAAATCTA
The DNA here is from genome assembly GCF_001602025.1 of Plasmodium gaboni. Lineage (NCBI taxonomy): Eukaryota > Apicomplexa > Aconoidasida > Haemosporida > Plasmodiidae > Plasmodium > Plasmodium gaboni. The sequence continues at coordinate 1,489,024 of NC_031494.1, read as the reverse complement.
TTGATTACAATAATATATTTAATAATAATAAAGATAATTGTATTGATGACTTAATAAGTGATAAAGAAAAAAATGAATTGGCTCAATTAAAAATAATAAAAGATTATGTTTATATTTATTTAGAAAAGGTTATAAATGATATAATAAATATATCACATAAAGATTTAAATGATAGTATACGTTTTCTATTTTATACAATACATGATGAAATAGATGGTATTAATAAACAAATTAATTATGAAAAAAAATTCAGTATACATACTTTAACATTATGTCTAGATCTATTTATTAATTCTATATTATATCCATATATATTTTATATTCATGAATTAAATATTCAAAATAAAAATATGACTCAAAATAATATTTATCAAAAGGTTCTAATCATATTTGGACAGACATTAAGAGAAATATCTATTTACATATTCCAAATATATAACCTTGGAATGTATGACAATAATTTGAAGGTTTTTATAAATAATATCAAGAATAATAATATGTTGAAGAAGAGAATAACAAATGAAAATATGTTCTTCCTCGACGTAGCACAAAAGGTAAAAAAAAAATATATATATATATATATATATATATATATATATATATATATTTATACATTATATGTGTTTATATTAATACATATTCATTATAATTTTTTCAATTTTGTATTGTTCTTTTCAGCTTTTCAATTGGATCATAAAGAATATAGAATCACCCAGATATTATTCTCCTCTAAAGTGGAATTATTGTGAAAGCATAGAAAAATCATATAAAAATGTTGTAGAAGAAATAATAAATATAGATAAATCTTCTGCAATTAAATGTGTTAACGACAATGTAGATTATAATATATTATTTAGTACTAACAATTTTAAAGATATTCTAACATTATGTTATTCTATAATTAAAGAATGAAATTTTAATATATATAAATTTGTGTTTTTAAGAAGGAAATATTATCTTAAAAAAAAAAGAAAAACAAAACATAAAAAAAAATAAAAAAAAATAAAACAAATATTTTTTTAAAACATAAAGTCAACAATGAATAAATTTTATAAAAAAATTATATAATGTTACATTAGATATATTAAAATTTTATGAAGATGACATAAAAAATTAAAATATACATCATATATATCAAATAGACAAACACACAAAGGAATAGAGAAAAAATACATATATATAAAAATATATATAGATTAATATAATTGAGTAAAATAGAATAAATAATTAGTATTGAGCATAAATTATAAAAAATAAACAAATTAGATAACAATAAAAAAAATAAAAAATAAATTAAATGGAAATATAAAATATATAATATATAATATATAATATTCTTATATAAATGTTTATATTTTTTCTTTTTTTTTTTTTTTGTTTTTTCTTTTTTTTGATTTCTCCCATTTTAGTATAACTTGTTTATATTTTTATATGTTTCTTTCCATATATCCTGTGGAGCTGATATTCCATAAGATATATGATAATTTTTTGTTTGATTAAATAAAATAAACAATACAAGAAGAACATCAATTTTTTCAATTTTATTTAATATTATATTATCTTTCAATATATTTTTATTTTTATATTTTAATGGAAAATGAGTTAATTGCATACCAGATATTTTATCTACAAAATATTTTAAGTCTTTATTTTTTTTATTTAAATATGATAATTTCGAATTTTCAATTAAATAATCTGAGAAGTTATTATAATTTGTAGTAAATAATTGTATACATGATAATACCTCTTTTTTTATTAATTCCAAATCTCTAGGGTTTGTTTGTACTAGTATAGTAAAAAATCCAGCAAAATATTTTTCATAACTTATAAATTCAAATGATGAATCATATGTTAATTCTTTTTTCTCTCTTAAGTAATGAAATAATTTACTATTTAAGATATATTGAATAATATATGAAACTGCATTAAAAAATAATGGACTAGTATATAATTTTTTTTTCTTTTTAAGATATTCATTTATATTGTCTTTATCTTTATTTTTAAAATGAAAATCTTCTAAAACTTGACTTTTTATTTTTTCTAATTCGTTACAAATATATTCATCACTATAAATATTTTTATCCTTAAAAACATTTTCATCATTTTTACTTTTTACATTTTTTTTTTTTTCAATCCCACTAATTATTCTTTTTAAATATTCTATTAAATAAAATGATATATGTATCCCATTAGATAAAAATCCATAAGTGTTTGCTCCTTTTCCTACTAATAAAAATATTCCATGTTCTTCCTTTTCTTTTATATAAACATAAGTTGTATTCTTTGACTTTTCTTCGAATTGTGAAAAAGGACATAACATAGAATAATAATCATTTAATAATAAGTCAGAATTAGACGTACACAAATTATTTTGATTTTTTTTGTTTTTTTCATTAAAGGAATATAATTCATTAGATAAGTTATTTGTAGGATTGTTTTCTATTATTATATTATCCTTATTGTTTTTCAAATATAAATCTGATTCTTTCGTTTCTCCTTCTTTTTCAATTATCTTCCCTTGTAAGGTACCAAGATAATGTAATATATAGTAATGTATGAAATCAGAAAAATCACCTACAATAGTTAATTCAAATAAGTTTAAATCACTAAATAAATGTTTCAACATTCTTTGAACATCATCCATGGTAATATTTTCAGTATCTGAAACTTCAAAATTTTGGTATCCTATTTTACCTCCCGTTACGTACGAAATGGTTTGTCCAAGTAAAAGCGACTAAAAAAAAAATATAAAATATAAAATATAAATACATAAATACATACATATATATATATATATATATATATATATATATATATGTATATATATATGTATATATTAACAGTTCATATATTAATTTTCTTTTAGAAATAGCCTTATAATATTATAAATAATTTAATTTAATTTTATTTTATTTTTTTTATTTTTTTTATTTTTTTTACCTGTAGACTATTTTTATATTCGAAGAAATCCTTTTTTAACTTATCTACTACCCTTGGCAAAGCAGTCTTCTCTATTTTTGTTTCCAAGATGATATTATTTAATATAGAAAAGGCTGAACTTATATTTTCATATTTATTATGTGTATATATATCAATAAAGAAATATTCATCATTGATATCAATATATATATTAATACTCTTATTACTACAATGTATTTCTACATGCTCTCGACTAACATTTTCGATTTCTCCTCCTTCAAATAAACATATGATAGAAAATAATAAAAGATGCACATTTTCTTTCTTCTTTTTTATTATCTCATTATGTGGAATAATTAAACGCATATAAATATTTTTCTTATCTACTTTAGTTTTATATAAATTTACTTTCACACCGTTTAACAATTCATAGTTTTCTATTTCTTTCTGATTTTTTAAGGATAAAACATAATTCTTTAAATTTAATAATGTAACCCCTTTCGGAGATAATTTCTTTCCTGTATTATCAAATACACTATTGTCATATATATTATCTTCTTTATTATTTATTTCTACTCTTTGTGGTTTCTCTTTTATATCAACATAATTATTCTTATTTTTGTTAGAACTAAGGGGTAATATCTGTTGCACAGAAGATTCATTTGTTTGTGGTAATGATGTCGTTTCATTCATATGGTCGTTTACCTTATTTAGGTGATCATGCTTGTTTTCCTTTATATTATAAAATTTTTTAAACATATTTAAATCTGGATTGGTAGATACACCACAAAGTTGTAAAGTTGGAAACACATTCTTAACATCAAAAATACTTTCATTTTTATCTTGTTCCATTTTATTAACAATAAAATTAAAGATATCGTTTGAATACTTATATTCTCTTTTTTGTGGGACTACATATCGTGATTGAGATAATTTCTTTGTTATATTTTCATATATATAATGAGGTGATAGAAGTTTATTTTGTATATTTATAGAATAATTCTGTACATCATTAGTTGAATATATATTGTTAAAAAATAATTTTTTAATATTATTTTTATTAAATAAATTTTGATCTTTCGATGGAACATGTATAACTACGCAGTGAGGTTTCATATTAGAATATGGATTAAAAATATTAAACAAATATTGAAAATATTGTTTAGCAAAATTATTTATTTCTTCTAATTTAAGTTTGTGAAAAATTTCTTTTTTGTATTTCTTTTCTCTTTTCTCATTAAGATATATATGTTCACAAGTATTATAATCAATAATTTTTTGTATTTCGTCAGTATATGTTTCATTAATTTTAGTTGAATCTAAAATATATTCTTCATCTTGTTCATTCATTTTATTGTTTATATCTTTTTCTGTATCATGATGATTATCATCATGTGGATGTATTAATTTCATATTTTTAGATGAATGCTTATTACTATTACTATTACTATATGTTTCTGAAATTTCATGTGATATATTTTGATGATCGATTATTTGTCCACCTTTTTTTTCTTCAATGTCCTTTAAATCATCTTCATAATCTATTTCATTCATTTTATAATTTAATAATTCATCTTCACTAAAACCATATTTTAATAAACTTTTAATAAAATTATAAAAACATTCGATTGTTTTTTCAAACGCCTTAATGGTTGTTTTAATTTCGATAGTCCTTATAGTAGCTCCTTCATTAATATTTGTATATTCATTAATATCTATACTATTAAATAAATTATTTCTATGTATATTAAATCTAAATGATAAACAATAAAATATTATTTCTTTTATAACAGATTTTTTCAAATCTTCTAATGTTCTCACACTTTTTATTTCCTCTTTTAATAAAATATTTATATTCACATTATTTAATGAATATTTTATAATTTCAAAACTTGTATTTATATTTTTCATATCATTTTTGTTTAGTAATTTCTCTTCTTCCATATTTACATCATATTTATTTTTTAGATAATTTCTAAATTTTAATTCACACACAACATCATTTTCATTCCTTTTTAATTCTTTATATTTTTGAAGATCAATAATGTTATCGTCATCATATGTTTTATAATCATTTTGTTTTTTATTGTTATATTCTTCTTCTGCAACATTTTCGTCTGTAACGTTTAACATAATATTTTCATTATTATTATTAATATGAAAATTTTCATCCTTTGTTTGTGTATTTTTTTCTATATTATTCAATTGTATATTGTTTTTTACTTCTTCTTTGTTGACGTTTATATCAGAATTGTCACCAAACATATGAAAAACTGCTGGTAAATTTTTATTTCTAGAACGTAATGTGCATTTATCATTCAATATATTCAAATATATTTTATCTTCCTCTTTAAGATCTTTACCCTTAATATTCTCTAATTTGCTGGATATTAACTTTTGTGCTATATCAACATTTACATCACCATATACAAAAAAATTAACGTTCTCAGGTCGAAAAAATAAATTAAAATATTCCTTTACATCTTTCTCTCCATATCGCTTTAGTAATTCTAGTTTACCTATAGGCAATCTATGGCTTAACCTAGAAAATGATAAAATAAAAAAAAATAAACATGATATAAATGAACTATTATAAATAAATATAAATAAATAAATAAATATATATATATATATATATATATATATATATATTAATTATTTATATTTTTTATACCTATTTTCCTTGTGTAGTACTTTTATTATATCTGAATTCATTTTATATTCTATATTATTTATAATACTGTACTCTGAAAAAATGGCCTTTTTCTCTTTTGTTATCCTCTCCTTATTAAATTGCGTTTCTCCCTTTAGTACTTCTACCATGGTATCGATACATTGTGATAAAATTGCATGCTTGTAGTTAAATTCATCTACTGTGTATATATCATAATCTTCAATATCTTCTTCTCGTATGCTTTTTATAAATTGGTCGCACTTAAAATCGCTATAGAAATTTTCTTTATAAATTTCATTATTAAGACTTACGCTGATGTAAAACACGATGTGATGGAAATCGGTGTATGCATTAGTTCTAATATTTTTATCCACTATATTTTTCCTATTTCTAAAATATAAATATAAATATAAATAAATATATATATATATTTATAAAGATGTTAGTTTTTTTCTTAGCATTTACAAAATGAACACAACAAATATCAATATATATACATATTACATATGTATATATATATATATATTTCTTTTTCTTATTACTTAGAACCCATATAGGACACATGCTCACACAAATGACTAATTCCTTGTTGATTTTTCTTTTCATTGACACTTCCTGTATTTACCTCCATATAAACATGTAGTTCTTCATAATTACAATCTATTGGATTAACATAACATTTATAATCATCCGATATTTTGTATGTTGGTAGAATTACATGATTTTCATTATTCAAAATATATTTTTTCTTATTTACACTTTTTCTTTTCTTATATATTATGTTGCTTAATCCATTTTGTAGTTCATATTTTATTAGGTCTTCGTCCTCCTTCAATTCATTTATCTATGAGAAAAAGAAAAAAAAAGAAAAGTAAAATTTATATTTTTTAAAAATGTGTACATTTTATGATATCATCACAAACACTTTTATAGAAATATATATATATGACATGCACGTTTACACATATATATTATATTAAATGACATTTTTAAATTATTTCAAAATTATTAATAAAAAAGAAAAAGAATAAAATAAATAAAATAAAATAAAAGGAAAATTATATGCAAAATAATAATTTATTATCCATATTGTAGTTGTATAGTCTTATAAATATTTTTAAAGTTTCAACGATGTTTTTAATAAGTTTGCTGGATGAAAATTATATATAATAAAATATTATTAAACATATATATTTATTTATAGAGTTAGTTCTATATTAAAATTATTATTTGAATTATCATCAATTATTATATTTTTATCATATAAGTTTTTCATATATAAACCATATTGCTTAGCAAAGTATGTTATGATAATATTAGCACCAGCTCTTAAATAGCTTTTGAATAATTCTGTTATTATTTCATTTTCATAATTTATATCTTCATTTAAATATTTCACATAATTCTTTATCATCATATATTCACCAGAAACATTATAAACAGCTATTGGAATTTCTACATCATCTTTAACTCGGTTTTTTATTTTGTGTATTATGTCTAAATAAAACATTGATGGTTTTACCATTATTATATCAGCCCCTTCTACAATATCTGCAACAAAGAAAGAAACAAAAAAAAAAAAAAAAAAAAAATCATATATATATATATATGTAAAATTAAATATACAATTATATATATTTCCTCATTTTATTATTTATTATTATTTTATGTTTTCTTTTTTTACGTTTATCAACATTGTTTAGATCCATATAACTATTAAAATCGTGCTGATAAGATTGCTTGTTTTTAATAAAATTTTTCCTTATGTTAGAATTTAATATTGATCGAAACGGCTTATACATACAAGAGGAATATTTGCATGTATAAGATAAAATTAATATATCTCTAAAATTATGAAAATCCAAATTTTTTCTTATCAGTTCAATTCTTTTGTCCATAGAATCACTCGGACAAACGACATCAGCTCCACTCTTGGCCAAACATAAAGACTAATGAGGAAAAAAAAAATTCATAAATAAATAAATATATATATATATAAATATTTATATACATTGTAAAGATTTATATTCTCATAATATATATTATATTATATATTATCAGATTCATTTTTTTTTTTTTTTCTTTTTTTTTTAATGAAATATATTTATAAATCATTACCTGCTTAACAAGAGTATGGACACTTATATCATTGAGTATTTTTTTTTTATCGTCATCATATATTCCATCATGTCCATATACGTTATATGGATCTAATGCAACATCTACATATATCATAATATTATTTGAAAATTTTTCTTTAATTCTTGATATGCTTTTACAAAAATAGCTGTTTTCGTTATATGATTCTTCACAATACACTGTTTTTTTTTCTTCTCTTATTACTGGAAAAAACATAAAATGATGAATATTTAATTTTATACATTCTTCTATCTCTTTTATTATACCCTCTTGGTTATAAGTATAAATACCCTCTAATTTAGTATGTTTCTTTTCCACATCCTAAAAAAATATATATATATATATATATATATATATATATATATATATTTATATGAATAAAGGTATATAAACATATTTTATCTATATCGTTATGATAATTCCTACGTTCATTTATATGTTTAATTATATTATATTATATAATATATATTTTTTTTTTTTTTTTTTTTTTTTTTTTTTTACTTCTTCGTGTATAAATAATGGATAAATAAAGTTCGATGTCTTTATATTTGTGTTATTATACAATGAAAGTAAATACTTATTCCTCTTTATTCGTCTTTCTCTTCTATTAGTTTCTATATATATATTATTGTTAATATCCTTTGAGAAGTTTCTTATATTACTTTTCCCAGTTATATTTCTGTTATATACATCTTCAATTGATCCTTCATTATTACTTAATATTTGCGAACTCTAATATCAAATTTTGTTTTTTTAAGTTATAGTAAAGAAAATTATTTTAATGGATTGATATTCAAAATAAAGGTAAATAATGGTGCTTAGCAGTCATTATATATATATACGTATATTTTTTATATATATATTTTTTTAAGTGCACTTTGCATAAAATTTGAGAAAATTAATAAGAACATATACAACAGAATGGAATGAAATTAATAATGTATATATAAACATAAACACACACATATATATATATAGAAATGCATGTATATATAATATATATATATATATATGTATATTATATGTGTATGTATTTTTTTTCTTATTTTATCAACTTAAGAGTTTCATTTTAGTACATTATTATTCACGGGAGTATTCCATCTTCTGAAACATGATTTCTTACACTATAAAAAGATAAAGAATTAATATAATAAAGTATATAATATAATTTTTTATTTTATATAATTTTTTATTTTATATAATTTTTTATTTATATGCAATATATTACATTTGAAGATTTGGGCGTATTTAAAATATAAGCTCTTTTCTTAGTGTTCCCATTAAGACAACAAATTAAATTTATTACAAGTATATACAACAAAACTACCCCATCTGATTTTAACATTTTTTTATTTTTTTCTAATTTGTGTCTGATTCAAAAAAAAAAAGAAAAGAACATATTAAATGTAAAATAACATACTAAATGAAATGGGTTCTTTTTTTTTTTTTTTTTTTTTTTTTTTTCTCTCTATCTTTCAATATATCTGAAAATTTCAAAATTTTCATAATGATAATGAAAGCTTATTCCATAAAATAGAATAACTTTTCTTGATCATTTTTAACATCTTTTTGGGTAAAAAAAAAATATATTTCTATATATCACATACATATATATATATATATATATATATATATATGTATATTATAAAATTGGTACACTTTTTTTTTTGTATTAAGTATCATATAAAGGTTATAAATAAAATATATGAAAATAAGGTGAAACAATATAATATAATTTTTATTATTTGATTTTTTTTCTTTTTTTTTCTTTCTTGAAATTTAATATATATTCATTTATTTATACTAGATATATATTTAATATTTTAACATAGATTATATTTAAAATATGGAATCATTTTTTATCATTTCCTTTCTCCTTATTTTTTTAAATTTTGTAATTGTGTTCAATTAATAGAAAAAAAAAAAAAAAAAATTATACACTCAAATAAAGCCTCTTTATCTCTTGGGCTTCTATGTACAAAAAAAATAAAATAAAATAATATAATAGAAAACAAAAACACAATTATATATAAATAAATAAGTTACATTTTCTTATATTAGATGAATGTGTCAAAGAAAAAAAAAAAAAAAAAAAAAAGCTAAAGAATTAAATAATAAATATAAAATAGAAACTGTTTATGAACAGATATATAATTATACAAAATGTAAATGAAATTATATTTCTTATACATAGGAAAATAATAACATTATAAAAACGAATTAAATATATATATATATATATATTAAAATATATGTTTATACTTTTTAGAAATAATAGTAGGTTTAAAAAAATAATAATTAAATATTACTTAAAAAAAGTAAAAAATTCCGACGCATTATATATAAAAAAAGAAATAAAGAAAACCTCAATGAAATATATAAAACACTTTAATAATAATATTAATATATACATATATAATAACAATTTAACATAATTACATTTAATTTTATTTATAATTTTAATTTTAGTTTTTCCTCCAACAGAAAAAAACAAATGTGTTATTATAACTTTATAAAGAAATGCTTAAATAATAGAAGTTTATATATATAACAAGATGACTTAAAAATATCCTTTGGAATATATTTTATATTATCTTTAATAACACGTGCTTATTTCTGTGTATCTTATATAAAAAGAGGAAAAAAAAAGAAATTATGAACAATAAATAAAAATTAACTTATTTATGAAAATATTAAAATTTGTTATTTTTGTTTGTTTCTCTTTTATTTGTAGAACACCTAAATTTTTATTAATACATATATGTATATACTGATTTTTCATTTATGTTGATATTGTTTTTTTTAAATATAAAATATAGTCTAAAGATTACCTTTTTTATAACATAATATGATACTACAAAAAATATACAATATTTGTTTATAATATGAATGTGAATAATTTTATATATAGAGATAACAAAAAATTGGGGAAACTTTAAATTTATAATATAGTATAAATATGTACAAGCTATTTTGTAAAACTAGCCATTTTTATATTCAAAAGAAAAAAAAAAAAAAAATATATGACTTACGTAATTTCTAATTTTCTTTTTTTTATTTTATTGTTTTATATTTTTTCAATATAGAAAAATTGTTGTTTTTAAATAATTATATATTTTTTGGAAATAAAATATATATATATATAATGATATATTGTTTTGTTCATCTAAAATATGATTGTCTCAAAAGGAAAAAATACTAAAGGTGCAAAATTTTTTTACAGTGTACTTGTATAATGAAAATTAAAAAGGTTATATTATATGATATATATGTATATATAATAAAATATGTATTTTTAAGGAAGTATTTATTTTTATCTATAATGTATTATATATATAATCGATTGACCAATTTCGAATACATATTTTTTTCTTCCCAGTAATTTTGTAATTTATTATATGATAATATTTTCAAAATTTTCTCCTTATATATATATATATATATATATATATATATATTTGTATGGTATTAATAATTGCACACATTTTTTTTTTTTTTTGAAGATACTTTATAATATTTATATAATTAAAATAACAAAGAGATATAAAAAATATTTCACTATAAATAATATATATATATATATATATATATATATATTGATAAAATAATGAAGGAATATGTGATTTAAAAAAAGGAAAAAAAAAAAAATATGAAATATATTTATTAATTTATTTTTTTAATATTATAAATATTGTTGAAATATTATTTTTTTTTGTTATTAACTCATGGCACTAAAATACAAAGGGTAATTTACATATATGTGTATAGTAGTATGTCTAAGTAATACATATATATATATATATATATATATATGTATATAATAAAATACGTTATATTTACTTATATATCAATTAAACACCTTATTTATTTTGGCATAATATATTATAGTATTATTATTTTTGCATAATTATAATGTATTTATTCTCAAGTTAATGACTTTTACATATTAATATTAAATTGATAGTTAACACATTTCAAGTGCACCTAAAAATATATGCTTTGTCAATTTAAGGTGATATAATAATAAATAAAAATAAAATGATATAAAAGAAATTGAAATGTATATGTTTAAATTGTTCTAAAAAATATCTTCTTTTATCATACTGAAATTAATAACTTCTTTATTATACATATTAATTTTTTTTTTTTTTTTTTTTTTTATATATATTCATTTTTATTTATATTTTTTTGTTTTTAGTATATAATGTAAATATTTTATATATATTTTAAAGAACACAAAAATTTTTTTTTTTTTTTTTTTTAAATCTTTTCAATATATATATTATATACATATTATATATATATATTTTATACATATCATATACATATTATATATATATTTTATACATATTATATACATATGTTGTACATTTTATATACATATTACCTTTTTACATTATTAAGAATATATTTATATCTCTTTTTATAAATGCATTCTAACTGTGCAAGTTTATATTAAAGAATTAGGAAATATATTTTATCCAATATAACATTTGAATCCTGTATTTTCTTTTATTTTTATTTTTTTAAATTAAGAAAAAGATGGAGGTATTAAGTACAGCCGATGTGATAAGACCAAGAATAAAAAGAAGCCGAAGTATATATGAAAGGGAAGAAACTAATCAAGAGAACAGCCCGAATCATCATCAAATAGTTCTTTATGGAGGTTCAATTAGAAATCATTCATTAAATTATGCATGGAATGCTTATTTTGATAAGAATAAAGTAAAAAAGAATATAATGGTTTGTTGTGATTTGAATAAGATATGTAATGATATATTGAAAGGAGTGGAGAATAATAGTTTGACTATTAAAACATTTTCTTTTTTATTAATCGGTGTATGTAATATATATAAAAAGAAGGTATATTTTATTGGTCAAGATTATGACTTTTTGAAAAGGAAAATATTGTCTTTGTATAAGAACAAAGAAGATAATTTGAATGAATTAATAAATAATAAAGAAACAAAAAAAAGAAAAGGTGGTGGTAAAGACAATGTTGAAGATAATAATAATAATAATAATAATACAAATAAAAGAAGAATGAGTCGTACTTCTCTTCATATAAAGAGAGGATCTATAGGAATGAATGAATTATTACCATCTGTGATTGATGACTTTACAAGTAGGAGGTCTCGTTTTTCATTAAATTCTGATGAAATAAGTATTGCTGGTACACAACAAAATAGTTATGATATATTTAATGAAAATGAAATTAATAATCAGATGATGTTAGATATGTCAGGATATAATTATGATAATATGCATGGAGAACATGTTATGGAAAAGGTTTTAGATGCTTCTTATATTTCAAGAAATAGTATTCCTTTAAACAATTTAGAAGGATTACATTTTAATAGAGCATTATCTGAATCATTTAATCATATGGATAATATAAATTTGGATAATTCTATATTGAATAATATGATACCAAAAAATATGTTTTCTAATATTGAAGCTTCAATGAATGAAAAAAGTGTAATGGGAGATATGAACAATTTAGAATTAAATTCTTTACACAGAAGTGAGCTTTATTCTCCTGTTAATGATATATACAAAATTCAGGATAATAATAAACATATTAATGATAACAATATAAACCATATGAATAATATTAATATATCTCCTTTTTCCAATATAGCAGGAGCAAATGAATATACAAATGATAATGTTTATAATAATATACCCAATGAGTTTTCAAATATGCAAAATATGAATAGTTCAAATTTGATGGAAAATTTTAATAGTATAAATAATTCTATAAATAACAGAAATGATTTATATAACTTAAATCCATTTATGAGCATGCAATCAATGAATCACGAAATGAATAATAGAAATAATTATCCTTTTGAACCTCGTGTTACTAATTATGGTAATATAGATGCTAGAAGTGATGTAGTTGTAGGAAGTATATTTAGTCCTATGAAAAAAAAAAATGTCCCCAAAAAAAATGATTATGAAAATATGTTAAATTTTGAAACGTATCAGAATTTTGATTATTTTGATCAAAAGGATGATGATGCATTTATAAAAAAATTGAATACATTGCTGGGTTTGGATGAGACAGAGGAAATTGTCTTAAATGAAAAAAATGATGATAAAAATGATGATGAAAATAATGATGAAAATAATAAGGATGCACAAAAGGTTAATGATACTAACAGTGTTGTGAATAATTCAAATTCTTTAGCAAGTGAACAAAATAACCAACTAGCGTTACATGAAAAAGATAAAGGAAAAGAAATTATTGTTGATGAACAGGAAAATCAAAATATGAAAAAAAGGAAATTAGAAAAACATATTATTGATAGAAATTACATAATAAAAGATTCAGTAATAAAAAGTATGTTTCGAGATGAACGTGTAGATTATAAATATTTTTTAATTGACACTATAAATAATGAAATATATGAAAAAATAGAAAAAGAATATCCAGGTTATCAATGCTTCTTTTTACAAACTAGTAGTGATAAAATAAAACCAGTACATAAATTAGAAATAAATTTTGGCTATGAATCATTTGATCATGAAAAGAAAAAGAAAGAATTAGAAAATTATTTAATATCCTTAGGAAATAATAAATCTATATTATGTGAGAATAAGAATGTAATAATGGATAATTTTAATATCAAAAAGTGTTTAGATAATATAGATGAACAAATGATGTATTATAATGAAAATGATAGTTTATCTAATAATTTTTTATCCTTTGAAGATAATAATGAAGAATACATAGAAGGTTATGATAATAATATTCATAATGATGATAAAAATAAGAATGATCATGATGATGCATATGATGATATGCATTTTGAACAGGTAAGAGAAGAAATCGGTGCATTAGATTTTAATACTTCACATAATATCCATGCTAATGATAGTATATTTAATAAAGATAGATTCAGTATAGATCCTATGTTAACTCAAAATGAGCAACTTGATTTAAATTTGAATGATTTAAATTTCAAAGATGATATAGAATCAAGAATTAATATAGAAAGTCAAATGTCTAAAAGTTTAAATATCTATAAAGATGGTGATAGTATCACAGAAAAAAATGATAATATAACTAGTGATATAAATTTTGGAAATGACAAATTAAATTCTGAATTTAATTCGTCTCCTTTAAATTTATCTATTTCAGATAATTACGATTTTTCAAATATATTTAGTAAAGATAATCAAAGTTCTTTATATTCAATATTAGAAGATAAAAATATAGAAATAGATATAAACCTCAATCAAGATTTTGATGTTATTGCAAGAGAATTATTAGAAGTATATAAAAATCTATCGAAAAAAATCAATTATATCTTTTTTGATATGATAACTAGAAATAAAAAATCAAAAGATGAAGTAGCTATTTTATTTTATGTTACTTTACATTTGGCAAATTTAGGATATATATACGTAATGCAAAAACCAATATTACCTGAACAATTAAATTATTATGAAGAGCATTTTTCAAGACCCATATTAATACAATATATTGAGAAAAAAAAAAATTGAAAAAAAAAAAAAATATATATGTATATATATATATATATTATATATATGTATATTTTTTAATTTTTTTTTTTAAATGTTTACGTTTATTAATCATAATATATTATATATATATATTATGTTGAATATCTTTTCTGTCAAACATTTCACTATATTTTATATATACATTTATTCATTTCTTATATTCATATAAATATGTATATATATTTAATAAAAAAAAAAATGGCATATCTCTACGGTATTGTAAATTAACTTTTTAATCTTATTAAATAGAATACTTCTAAAAAGAGAAATATAAAATAACAATATATATATATATATATATATATTTCTCAAATGTGTATAAATTTATAGATATTTCTGATATATATATAATATGTTAATTTATACTTTTCCGCAATATTTTAAATAAGCAATAAATGTCTATTTAGTTTTATTTAATTTTTTTCTTATATAAACATATTTTATATACACATTTAAGAATATTATAAATACGTTTGAAATAAATATATATTTATCCATTTATTCAAAATTTATGAAAAAAGATTTAATAAAAAAAAAGAAAAAAATGTTATTATTACTTTTAAATTATATATATATATATATATATATATATATATATTGTACTATTTATTTAATTTTTTTTATATATATATTTTTTGTATATTTTAAAGAATTATATAAATTATTATTATCTTAAATTTAACAAAAATTAAAATGTATTAATATATGTCACATTATAATGGAATTATTTGTATTCTTTTACAATATTATTAAAATGTATATATAAAATAAATAAATATATATTTATATGTTTATTATATGTATATATATTTATGTGTTATTTTTATTATTATTATTTTATTTTCATAATTTTTTTTTTTTTTTTTTTTTTTTTTTTTTTGTTAATTAATTCTTTTGAATTTATTCTTATAATATTTTTAATATATGAATACATTCTTTCTGTTTGTTCCTTTTCTTCTAATAATGTCACAAAAGAATAAAATAATAACTTTTTATATGTTTAAAAGTTGAAAGGAAAGGTCTAAATTTATGGAACATAAAAATAAATATGAGATTATACATATATATATTTATATGTTATGTTTATATCTTTTTTGATATAAATATTTCATAAAGATAATAAAATAAGATATATAGCATATTAAATATATTATTTTATTTTATTTTATTTTTTTATTTATATATATTTTTTTTTTAGTCATACTATTTTATCATACATAAAAACTTGTCAATCAGCACACACCTATTTATTATATATATATATATATATATTTTTTTTTTTTTTTTTTTTTTTGGAATGCATACATATTATATTTAATGTTTTTGTATCATTGTGATTAATTCAATAAAATAAATGAGGAACGTTTAAGAGTAGGATAAATTAGATATTATAAAAATATATACATTTATATATTATTAATGGGTTGAATATTTTCCTTTATATAAATGTTCTTAATATATTATATATATATATATATATATGTTAATACTTCTTTGCATATTTTAATAAAAAAAAAGAAAGAATAGATAAAGATGAGTGATGATGATTTTTTTCATATCAAAAGTGACTGTTCTTTACAATATATTAAATGCAAGACTAGTACAAAAATTGACGATATACTGAAAAGAAGAAGAAACCAAAAGAAAAAGCTTAAGGATAGTAGTAATTATAAAAGTGATGAATTTTTAAGCTTAGACAATAGTGAAAATGAAAACGAATATATTTCAAATGATGACAAGAAGGTATATAATGAGGATGATATAATATATTACAACAATAATAAGATTAATATAAGAGAAGGACAGACTTGTGAAAGCATACATATGTTTAATGGAATCAATAAAAATAACGTAGACATTATAAGGAATGATAAGATAAATGATGATAATATAAATGGTGATAATATAAATGGTGATAATATAAATGATGATAATATAAATGATGATAATATAAATAATGATAATATAAATAATAATAATATAAATAATGATAATATAAACAATGACAGTATATATAATAATAATTATTATAAACAAACATATCATTGTAATAAATCAGGAAACGTAAGTAATTTTTCTAGAGGATATTTTTCCAACACTTATGAAAAAGGTAATACATATTTATTAAAAAATTCTTCTGAAGAAATGTTATATAATAAAGATCATATAAGAAATAGATCCTTAAATAATTTATGCTTCCAATCAAATTTATTAAATAGAAGAAGTAATATATATACCTTTAATGATTTATCTTCTTTTGAAAATAATAAGAAATCTTCTTTATATGCAAAATGTTCTGATATTTTACAAAAATATGATTCAAATAAATTGAATATAAAACCAAATGAAGATATATATACAAGACATAATAGAAGTAGTATAATTTTTCAGAATAATAGTAAAGAATTTATCCTTAGTAAACTATTAAGTAATAATGATAGTAAAGATGAATTATTTAATAATTTAAATAAAATGTATTCTAATGATATTGATTTAAATAAAACTCCATCTAAAAGTTTATCTAAAGGGTATATCGAATATTTGAAATATGAAACAGCTGGCAAAATGAATTTAAGTGAATTAGAAACTCCTTTAAATATGAAAGAAGACGAGGGCAATAATACTCCGTTTATAACATACTTTTTAGCTGGAAAAACAGAAAGTAAAACTATCAACGAAGAAAATAATGATGATATTATTAATAATAATAATAATGATGATGATAATAATAGTAATATTTATAAATGTCGTAGTAATAATTTAATTGATACTTTATTAAATAGACACATACAATCAAATTGTAGTATAAAAAATAATGAAGAAAATACAAATACTGCTCCTACCCATTCAAATACAGAACATAATAAAGGTGAACATATTTATAATTCAAAGGTATCAAATAACATTTTTGAAGATTTAAAAAATATATGTGATGAAAAAAAGAAAAAGTTAAATGATATAACTTCTAGTCATATAAATAATGAAAAGTGTACATTACACACTTCGCTCATAAGAAATAAAAATAATGATAATAATCAGGATAATATTATGGAATATAATAATTCAAGTACACTATTTGATAAAATTAAAAGTTCACAAAAAATCAGTTTTATTAAAACAGAGGAAGAATATATTAATATGCTAAAAAAGGATGAAAAGGATAATATTCCAATAAATATTTTAAATAAAAATAGTAATAATAAAATATTCTCTTCAAATAATAATGTCAGCTTTGCAGATAATATTTTTTCAAATAATAAATCATATATGGATAATACAAAGATCTATTCAGAAGATTATATTAATCTAGAAAAACAAAAGAGTGAGATATTTTTACACGAAAAAGAAAATATAATAAACCATGTAAAGAACAAAGAAAACATACCAAATAAAATTAATGATGACATAATAAAAAATGATTATCAAAATGATATTCCAAATAATTATGAACATTTGATATCATCAATTAGTAAGAAAGAAAATGAGAACAAACAAAATAATTATTTGAATAATAATAATATAGAAAATAATATATTGGATTGTAAAAATTTTACTGAGCTAAAAAAAAATAAACATACATCTTATGATAATAATACATGTGACAATATTGTGAAAAAACAAAATAATAATGATATAATTTTTCATAATAATTATAATAGGGTAATTAATGAAGAGAATATTCCACAAATATATTTCAATAATCAACCATACATTAGTATAAATATGAAGAGAAGTATGTCATTATGTAATTTGAAAGATACAAAAGATGATGATATAAAATATGATCGTTTTATACAGAATGTGAATAATCATAATATGTATAATATGCATAGTAATACTAACCAAAATATAAAAGGAAATTCCAATATATTTTTTGACAATACCAAGGGAATGTTATTAGAAAATATTAAGCAAAATGAGTCTTATACTGAAACACCCACAACTAGACAACACCTTAATATTAATAGTAATAATATGAATAATATGAATAATATGAATAATATGAATAATATATATAATAATAATAACATATATGAACATAAAAAATGTACTAGTAATGTTCAGAACAGTGTGGCTTATAATAATCAGCATAATTTGAATTATGTCCATTTGGGTCAGATTAATTATAATCCAACAAGTAAAAATAATATAAAATCTGATAATAATGAGAGTAATAAAATAAATATAGATATAAATAATAATGTAGATAATAAGAATAGTTGTGATGATATTAATTATGTGAATGGATTGAAGAAATACAATATTTCTGATAACAACCAAATGAATAACATACAAATGTTAGATTTTCCAAGTTATAATATAAACGTAAAAAATAATAATAATACATATGACAATAATTCATATGATAATAATGATAGTGGTGTAATATTAAGTCATAATAATTTATCAAATAATAATAATAGTAATAAACAAGAGAATTGTGAAAATTATAAAAAAATGAATCAAAATAAAAAAAAAAATATATATATAAATATGTATGATATAAAAAAGGAAAATTTAAATGAAGGAAAAAATGTAGCAGAAAAATTAATTTTATCAACATTAAATAAAAATATTAATCATAAGTTAAGTGAAACTGCAGATTTTGGATACAAAGAAAATGATCTTATGAATGAATCAAAAAATAGTGATAATACAATCAAAATTGTAAATAATAATTTGTATAATGATAATGATTCTTCATTAATTAATGACATTAATTTGAAGCAATATTGGACGGACTATATTATGAATAATATGAATAATGTGAATAATGTGAATAATATTAAAAATAATGATAATACACAAAGTAATAATAAACTTAAGGATGTCATCTCGTTTAATACATTTTGTAAAGATATGAAGGATGAAAATATTTTCAATCAATTTCTAAGAGAACACATAAAAAATAGTATCAATAATGTTGTTGAAGAAATATTGAATGATAAACAGAATGAAATTTTAAAAAATAAAATTATAGTAAGCGATATAAATAATAAAGAAATATATAACAAAGTTAATGATAATAATAATAATAACTTATCTGTTAAGCATCATGAGAAAGGTGTACCTATTAATAATAATTATAATATGAATAATGATCATATACTTAAAGAAGACAAAATAGTTAGCTCAGAAAATAGTACTAAATTAGAAGATAATGTAATAATACATAAAAATGTTACAAGCTCTACATATAATAATGGAACGAATAATACAAATATAGGTCAAATGAAAGAAGGAAATATAACAAATAATAATATTATTATTGGTAATATTGAAAATATTTGTAGTGATGAAAATATTTGTAGTGATGAAAATATTTATAATGATGAAAATATTTGTAGTGATGAAAATATTTATTGTAATAATAAAAAGAAAAAACATAAAGATAAAAATTCATTCAAACATTCATGTTGTGATATACAGTTTAATCAAGATGACCTTGAGGAAATACAAAAATTAAACAATCTTCTAAAGTCTAGAAAAGTAAATAAACTTATACAAATCAAAAAAGATGATATAAATATAAAAAAAGTATCATGGAAAAATATTTCATATAATTGTATAGATATCATATATTGTTTACTTCATGAAAATAATAAAAAAAACAATAAAATGAATACTCTTATAAATGATATAAATAATATTAATGAATATGAAAAAAAAATAGAATATTTAAATAAAGAAAATGAAAAATTAAAAATAGAAATGAAACAAAAAAATGATAATGAAAAAAAAAAAGAACTCAAAGAAAAAGCTAGTTTAAATAATAAAATATTAGAACAATCCAAAAAAATTACTAACTTTGAAAAGGATATATACATATACAAAAATAAATTAAATAAATTAAATAATAAAGTTATAAATAAAGATATCGAAATTAATAAATTAAAAAAACAATATCAAGTTATTTTAGAAGAAATAGAAAATTGTAAAAATGATGCAAATATAGTTTTAAAAAAAGTATTAAATAAAAAGAATACAAATTTAATAGATAAACAATGTGTAGATATATCAAAATATTACCAAATATTAATCAATTCGTTAAATGATGAAATTAAAAATTTAAAACATCTTATTAAAAGTGAAGCTAAAGATAAAATAATCTTAAAAAAAAAAATTAATCAATTAACACAATCCAATCAAAATGAATCTAATAAAAATGGTTATATTGAAAAAAATAAGACAGATAGAAAATGTACTAATGATAGTTATATCAGTCAATATACCAATGAGGATGAACATATAAATAATATAGATAATGATAGTTATACAAATAATAGTAATATTCAAAAAAGTATAGAATATAGCAATTCATCATATAATAGTAATATTATCAAAAAGGATATAAATAAAAGTAGTAATAATAGTAATTGTCATGGTAATAGTAATATTAGTAGTACTACTAGTAGTAGAGATATGTGTAATGATTCTTTAAATGAACAAAATAAATATAAAATATTGTATGAAGATCTAATTAAACAAATGAATGAAATAAAAAAAGATCATGAAAATGAAAAAATTATATATAATAAAAAAATAGAACAATTAGCAAAACATCAAGAAATGCAAAATATTAAAAATCAATTAGATACATCAGAAAAAATTGTAGAAGTGTATCAACATATATTTAAAGAAAATATAAATAATATAAGAAATGATAATATATATAGTATACAAAATAATCAACAAAAAAGTATGGAATATTACAATCTTAAAAATGATATTTATAATAAACATTCTTCTTTAACTTATCTAAATGATAATAAAAATGAAAATAATGAAGAAAAAAACAAAAATAATTTTGATCATATCTTTAATTCGAATGTAAGTCAATCAAATATATTTAATAATAACAGTAGTAATAATAATATATATAATCAAGATAATCATATGGCAAGTCATATCTTATCAAATGGGGATATTCTAAAACAAGATAAAAATTATATTTCCAAAGATAATAAATTAATTAATGTTTTATCTCATAATATAAATAACAACAATATTATGGCATGTATAAACAGCATATCATCACAAAATAATTATCTTAACAAGTTTCTTGAAATGTACATGGAGAAAAATTCAATAAATAATGAGGAATTCAATATTTATATGAATAATTTAAACAAACAAAAGGAATGTGAAGAAATAAAAGAAATAAATCAAAAAGTAGAGCAGTCAAACATCTTATTTGAAGACAATAATTTAAATAATAAATTACAAAAAGAAAATGAACATAAGAATAAACTTTTATTAAACATTCTAATGAAATATAATAAAACTGATCTAATTAATATATTTATAGATATATGTAACCATCTAAAAACAGATAACATATCAATTGTAATTCATTTTATTAAATTCTTGTCTTTTATTGTTTATGAACAGTTTCCTATATTTACATCCTTTTATTATACCATTACATCATTAATATCATTGGGCAATATTAAATTTGACGAATATATTAATATTATCAAAAAATGGAAATCATTTTATACAAGTGGACAACAATATTATTTATTCAGAAGGAAGGTACTTTTAATTTTTCAGTCTGATCTAAAGGATATAGAAAAATCTCAACTAGACAAAAAATGCATAGATCTTATTCAAAATAATTATGATCGAAATAAGGAACTCTCTACCTATACAGACGTAAGTTTTAATGTACTGATGATTATTACATAAAGACAAAAATATATATATTATATATATATGGAGAATATGCATAAATGTGTATATATATATATATATATATATATATATTATATCTGCTTAACATCATAGGGTTCTATACAAATATATTATTTTATTTGCTTCTATTACAGGGTTCTTTTGAAAAGGCAGAATATATTCTAAACAAACATTCCAAAGAAATTATCAGTAAAATTATTAAGACCTATATGAACTTATATAATATTGATAAGATCAGCAATATTATAGCACATATGAACTCATTAAATTCAAAAGTATGAATTATTATGAAAATTATACTATATATATTAATAGATTAAGCATTTATTAATCATTTTAAAATATAAGTATAATATATATATATATAAATTTTTTTTTTTTTTTTTTTTTTTAGATAAAAACCCAATCATATTTCATTAGATCTATATCGTCTTGTCTAAATTTAAACAAAGTTGATAATTTTCAAGAGGTGAGAATGAAAAAAGAGAAATAATAGTGCGTATTAATATAACTATTATTTTATATATTATTTAAAGTTATATATATTCTTACGAATATGTCAACACACAAACATTTAAAATTTATATATATATTTTTAACAGATTGAAAAAAAGATAAAGGAATTGATCACAACAAGAGAAATTGGAGAAAAAATAAAGAACAAGTAATATGAAAAAAATTTGGAATAATAATAGATATTATCAAAAACAACATATATATATATATATATATATTTATTTATTTATTTATTATTTTTTTTTTTATGCAGAATTAAAATAGAAGAT
This sequence comes from Plasmodium gaboni, assembly GCF_001602025.1. Taxonomy (NCBI): domain Eukaryota; phylum Apicomplexa; class Aconoidasida; order Haemosporida; family Plasmodiidae; genus Plasmodium; species Plasmodium gaboni. The sequence goes on along the minus strand of NC_031494.1, from coordinate 1,465,279 downwards.
ATTGATGAATATTTAGCCGCCTTTACTATTATGGGAACCTTGAAAAAATATTTAAATATTACTCATACGAAAGATCTTTTACCTTCTATATCAAAAATTATTCAAAAGAATAAATGTTCTTCATAGACAAAGAAATATATATGTATATATATTTAAATATTTACTTGTAATTTTTTTTTTTTTTTTTTTTTTTTTTTTGTCAATACATTTTTATATATTTGATTTTTTTTAAACGTTACATATTTGTATAACCCTTTTTAAAATGATAAAACGTTTAATTTAATTTACATTTCTTTTATCAAAAATTTTATTTATGTCTTAAAGATGTTGAAAGTTTCATTTTTTTTTTTTTTTTTTATTTTTTATTATAAGTTGGTAAGTCATAAAATCATAAAGGCGTAAAAATTTTAAATACACTATTGTGAGTAAAGTTCGGAACATGACGATGAATAAAAAATAAGAAAACACGAATATGATAAAATAAATAAATATAATATAAATGAGAAAAAAAAAATTCAAAATTTGAATGCAACATATATAATATATATATATATATATAGAATACGTTCAACTCATTTTTTTTTTAAAGTCGTAAATGCATTTATAAAAAATAAATATGAGAAAAATGTTATAATATATATATATATATTTTACATAGCACTTTTTATTATATCAACAAAAGATTCTTTTAATGAAGCATTTCCAACTAAGAAACCATCAATATCTTCTTGTTTAATTAATGAAGAACAATTTTCAGTATTAACACTACCTCCATATAATATTCTTATTTGGTTAGCTTGTTTTTCTCCACAAGTGTCTTTTACTATTTTTCTGATTTCTTTGTGTACTAATTGAGCTTGTTCAGGTGTGGCAGTTTTACCAGTACCAATAGCCCATAAGGGTTCATAAGCCAAAATAACATTATCAAAGTTATCAATTAAATCTACGAATGCTTTAACTTGTTTTGTAATAACTTCGATAGTTTTATTTTGTTCTCTTTGTTCTAATGATTCACCAAAACATACAACTGCTTTTAAATTATTTTTTAAAGAAGCTTGTAATTTTTCACGAACATCTTGATCAGTTTCATGGAAATATTTTCTTCTTTCAAAATGACCAATAATAACATATTCAATATTTAAATCTTTGGCAATTTCTGCACTTACTTCACCAGTATATGATCCATTTCCGAATTTTGATACATTCTGAATACCAGTAGAAAATTTACTTTGAAGTAATTTCCTTGTATGTTCATAATGGACCGAAACAGGAAATACAACAACGTCTAGAGAATAAAAACATGCAAATAAATATTTCACAAATTGGTGCAAATATATATATATATATATATATATATATTTGAAATATGATATCACTTATATGAAAATATCATATATTAAATACAACAAAAAAATATATATACAAAGTGTGCACATAAGGTATATAAATAAAAATATATATATATATATATATATATATTTTCAAAATGATCATATGAATTATCACATATATATATATATATATATATATATATATATATTATATAATTATACATTTTAATATTTACCTAATTTGCTTGGATCAAATTCCAAATTGTTGAAACTGTTCGTTAAAGATTTAATACTTTCTAAAGTTCCATTACATTTCCAGTTAGCTGCGACAAAATATTTTCTAACCATTTTGTAAAAAGAAGAAAAAAAAAAAAAAAAAAGCCTTAGGAATTAAATTTTTTTTTGGTTAGCTTCTTAAAAAATTATTATAATATTGAAATTATATATTTATAATATTTTATAAAATATTATAATTTCTTTAATGAATGAAGATATAATAAAAATAATATATTGTATTAAAAAAAAAATTAAGCATATATATATTAAAATATATTTTTGATATTTTTTCTTTTATATACGGAAGATTATTTTTATTATTTTCATTCTATTAAAAAAAAAAAAAAGTGGTCAATTAAAAAAATTTTAATTTATATTATATCATAGAAGAATATGCAATAAAAATTATAATAGAAACCGCAATCAACTACTTTAAAAGTTAAATGAAAAAAAAATAAAAATAAAAGAAGTGTATTATAAATAATATATTTAGGGGTACAAAAATAATATATATTAATACTTATAAATATGTATCTTATAATAATAAAAATTAAACGTATCAAGAATTCAATTTTAATTTAATATTTCAGATAAATAAAATATAATTTGAACACATAATAATTAAAAAAAAAAAAAAAATAATAAAATAAAATAATAAAAAACAAAAAAATAAAAAAAATATTTAATAATGTTAAGACATATTTATATATATATATATATATATATATATATATATATATATATATATATATTTATACATATATAATATATATCACATAGGAAGATAATTATTTCTTTATATATTTTTTTATAATTTAAGGAATGTTTTTTTAAATAATTTTTAAAATGGCATGAATCGAAAAATACCGTATATATTTAAAGAAATGAACTACATATAATATATTATAAATATCGCTTAATAATAAAATAACATATTTATTTAATAAAAATAATTTTAAAATAATTAAAAAATAAATTATATATATATTTTTAAAATTTTATTACTCTTCATTTTTTTATAAAATCATTTAAAAAATAATAACGTTAATAATATTATATCTATATATATAATATATTTATTATATATATTTAAATTTTCGATGTTAAAATTACGTTATTTTTTAAATTTAAATGCCTTCATAATTTAAAAGCTTTTAAAAACGTATTTTTTTTTTTTTCCTCAAATTGTTTTGATGGTTTTTACATGTATAAGCATAATTTATTTTTAATTAACACTAATATATATATATATATATATATATATATGATCACTTTCTTTTTAATATCAAATTGTGTATTAATAATAAATCCTTGGTATTATATATATATATAATATATGCAAATTGAATATAATATATGTATGTTATATGCATATTATTAAATTCCTATGCATTTAATATTTATATATTAACAGAATTATAACTATAAGCTTTTCATTTAAAATAATAGTGTGATAACATTTTAAATATATATAAGTAAAACCAAAAATTAACATATATATATATATATATATATATATGTCTAAATTTATGTAATAACATTTTTCACTACACATATATATATATATATATAATTGAATAAGTTCTGTTTTATAATATTTGTAGCTCAATTTTAATAGTTTTGTAATCTTTAAAAAAGAAAGGAAAAAGATAAGATAAAAATAAAAACTTATATATATAAAAAAAGGAAACATATAAATATTATTATTTTCAACATAATAACAAATACATGTAAAATGAAAAAGCATTTTCTTTATTAAGAAAAAAATGTAGAAAAGCAATATCTACACTTACAAAGTAATGCCTATATATAGCTAGCTTTTTACTTTTTTTTTTTTTTTTTTTTTTTTAAGGAAAAAAAAAAATATTATATTCTATCCTTATTTTATATATTTAAAATAAAATAATAATTAAATATATATATATTTATAGAATAAATAAAAAAAAAAAAAAAATATATATAAGAATGTAAAAGATTATATTTAAATTAATAATATGTAAAATAAGGGGGTGGAAAAAAAGAAAAATTAAATTATAAATAAATTGGTGTGTACATATATAATAGCATATGCTATTATAATTTAAAAAAAAAAAATAATAAAATAAGAAAAATAAAATGTATAACATTATATATATATATATATATATAATATTAATATATAAAAAGGAAATGTCAAAAAAAAAAAAAAAAAAAATAAAAGAGAAAATATACACATATTACACTATATATCATTTTCTTCAAATTTTAAATATTGATAACATATTTCATATATATATATTATATATATTTTATTACTTGTTTATGAATTATTTAAACATATTAAAAAGTAATGAAGAAAAAAAAAAAAAAAATTATTAAAAACTAAATACAATATGGATGAAGAATGTATTTATATACATATAAATGAATAGATATATAAATATAAATATATATATATATATATTTCCTTGTTTTGCCTCTTAATATTGTTCAATAGGTATAATTGTACTTAATAATATGTTGTTGGATATTAATATTCATTTAATAATAATGGTGTAATGCTAATATTTCTTTGTATATATAAATATATGTGTTTTATTCTCTCTTTTTTTTTTTTTTTTTTTTTTTTTTATTAATCATTTTTATAATTTATCATATATTTCATTTTATAATATAGCATTTCTTTCATTTTATAATTTATCATTTTTATGATTTCATAAATTATTGATTGTTGATTTTTTTTCTTACACAAAAATATAAACATATATATTAATATATTTTCTTTGGATATCTTGAAATTACCAGTAACCCATATATTTTGTTATTATTGCTAACATTACAATTATAATAGGAATTAATTTATTATCTATTAAGAATTTATTAGAGTTACTGTTATATGCTTTTAATTGATTTTTTAAACTCTCGTTTTCTTTTTCTAGGGCTGCTTTTTGTTTATCAACAAAAACACAATAATTTAAAAGTTCATGATATTTCCTTTGCATACCCGGTAGACCTCCTTTTAAACCTTAAAAAAAAAATATATATATATATATAAAATAAATAAATACATATATATATATATATATATATAACAATTTGTTTATAACCCTTGTGGATGACACACATACATTATACATATAACAGATATACGAGACAATTCATATAAAATTTACACATATATAAAAATATTAATATATATAATAATATATTAATATATATACTAATATATTAATATATAATTTTTTAATTTTTACCATCTGCCAAATTTGGGTCATCTTGATTTATATTACTATTATCTGCATAACCCATATTATGTATGTTTTTGTTATTCATTTCTGAGAGAGGTACATTATTTGAGGGTATGTAAGAATGATTTAATTTACTGTTATTTTCATCGTTTAGAACTACAATAAGTTTATGATCTTGTATATCATTTTTATTAACTGTTATCCAAAATTGTTTATCAACTGTAGTATTATCATCAACATTTAAACACTGTACCTGAAATTTATCATTTGATATATTATCTTTGTCTGACAAGGGTTGTAATATAATTTGTATTTCTATTGTTTCTCTTACACTTATTAAACCAAATGATGGTCTTACTAAATAATTATTAGGAGCAGTCGTTTTTATTTTAAAAGCTACTTTTTTATCACTTACATTTTCTAATTTAACAACTTGAGTTACTGCTTGAAAATGAACAAGAGGAAATTCTATATTTTTTTCAGGTGTTACTCTTAAAAGTTTCATTTTTATAATTTTTTATATATATAAATATATATATATATATATATATAATATATAAGATAAAATAATATATATCTCATAAAAATACTATCTTTTTATTAAAAAAGCATAAAACACATTATTTATATATTATATACATATAAAATATATATATATTTATTTCTTATTTATATTTATTTATATAAAATAAAGTAAGAATTATATAAATTAACTAAATAATAAGAGTTTATGATATATATTATTATTATATATATTATATATATAAGAAAAATATATAAATATAAAATATTATTAATATTATATATATTATTATTTTTATTTTTTTTTTTTTTTTTCCCTTTTTTTTTCTTTTTTTCCTTCAAAAAAAACAATTTTAATAAAACAAAAAATATTTTAAATATAATAAAAAAAAAAAAAAAAAAAATTAAAAGGATTATAAAATAAGAAAATATATATAAAAATATATATATTATAAGTGAAATAAATATAAAAAAAAAAAAAAAAAAAGAAAAAAAAATTAATATATATAATTATTATACATATGTATTATATATAAATATATATACATATAATAATATTTATTATATATATATATATATATATATATATATATATATGAGTAAAAATTATTTCACTACTAATTTTCTTAAAAATTAAGGAAAAGTATATATATAATATATTAATATTAAAAAGTACCAATGTATAAAATTAAATATGTACGTATATTATTTATATATATAAATATATCCATATATTATAATAAATATATATAAATATATATATATTCATATATACTTATATACATACAATTAATATATTTTTTTTATACAAAAATGGAAATTGGTTTATGAATTAAATAATATATATATATATATATTATATAATATGTATATATATTTATATATATGTATTTTTATATATACATTATATTTTTTTTTATTCTTATTTTATTATATATAATATGATGATATACATATTTTTATACAAAATTTTAAATGAAACTAATACTATTATATGTTATACATAATAAAAATAAATAAAAATATATAAATGTATATATAAAAAAATATACTTACAATATATATATATATATATATATATATATATTTATTTATAAGTATATAATTTGATAAAAAAATTGAGTAGTTGTAAAATAAAATTTAACCCACTTCTGTTTCATTATAATATTTATATATATATTAATATTAATATTTTTATTATAATATAAAAATGTATTCTTTTTCTATTATGTGCTTTTTGATTTTTCTTTCTTTCTTTTTTTTTTTCTCGTTCGAGTTTTAAAGGGTGTATTCAAGAATGTAAAATAATATAAAATATATAAGAACCAAAGTTTTTATTAATTTCCAGAAATATATAAGATACAAAAGTATAATTTCTTAAAAAATAATGTTTCATATATTACTTTAAATATTTTATATTAATAAAAAAAGAAAAAAAAAAAAAAATGTCCTTATGTTATTTTTTGGTTCATCAAAAATAGAAAAATATGCAGTACCTTTCTTTTTTCCTTTTATATATATAAAAATTAAACATTGATTTCATTATTTATTTTTTCGATTTATATAATGAATAATATTTAACTTTCTTTTATTGTTCATTTATATATTGATTAAATAAGGAAAAATTAAATATATTAAAAGTAAAAATATAAATATAAATAAATAAAACTGAATATATCTTTTATATATTAGGTTATTTCCTCAGATGTTACAACACATGTTATTCTTAAAAATGATATTCTATATATATTTAAATAACTTTATAAATATTTTAATATATATAAATATATGAGACAAATAATAATAAATACAAAAAATGATATCCTTAAACAAATATATAATAAACGTGTATTAAGAAATTATATAAATATTTTAAAGAAATATTTATAAAAATTAATCAATGTATACCTTAAAAAAAATAAAAAATAAAATGTGTATATATATATATATATATATATATATATATTTTTATTATGTTATCCTTACATATACATATAGAATAGAACAATTTATAATTTAAAAAAAAAAAATAAAAATAATAATATTATTTTATATAACCTTTCTTTTCATAAAACGCACATTTTATGATTTTACATATTTATTCCTATACATTTTTTATTTATTATTTTTTTATATAATTAAATCTTTTCTTCATTTCGAGAATTATTTTATAAAAAAAAAAAAAAAAAAAATTTACCAAAAAAAAAGGTAAATGTTTAGAGTGTGTATATGTTCAAAAAAAAAATAAAAAGAAAACGAATAATATTTATTTTAAATATACACATAAATACTCTTTTCATATTGTAAAAAAAGAAATTTAGAAAGGGATACATTTTTATTATTATAAAGGTATTATTTTTAAAAATAATTTATTAATAAGAAAAAATAAAAAAGAACAATAAGATTAAAGATGTAAATAAGAATAAAGTAAAAACACAGTATATAAGGGGTTCCAAAAAAGAAAAAAAAAAAAAAAAGAGAGAAATTAGTAAGATTTAATTTTTTTTATTTTTTTTGCATTTCCGAGAGTTCAACTAAATATATATATATATATATAGTACTAATATTTCAAAAAAAAAAAAAAAAAAAATATATTATATATATATGTTTTATATTGATTGAATATAATACACATTAGAGCTCTTTTTAAAGGAAAGAAAAAGAGGAAATTTTCTTTATTTTGAGAGCACATTATATCAAAATATTTATATAAATTACGTATATATATTTATGTATATATATTTATGTGATTCGATCTAATAGTGTGTAATAATTAACCAATATTCAATTAATATATATATATATATATATATATATATATATTTATGTTTTATAAAAAATTATGAATTCATCTAATTCCTCAAAACATAATGTTCAGAATACAACATACGAGGCGGCTAGCAGTAAATTGTTACATTAAAAAGAAAAAATTATTAAAATAATAATATATGAATATAGAAAAATATGATTATATTAAATATATATTTGTATTTGTATATATATATATATATATATATATTTTTATAATTTTTAGATCTGCTGTTCAATTAGGATATTACGATGATCCATTCTTGAAACATTTTGTAAAAAAGATAGAGACAAGAAGTCCTTTAATAAATAGAGGTACATAAAAGATAACAATTATTATATTATATTTGTTTTTATAAATATCTAAGTAATTTGCATCTAAAAAATATATGGGAACATTATATGCACATTATATATATATATATATATGTATATGTATATTTTTTTTTTTTTTTTTTTTTTTTTTTCATAAAAGGTTATTATGCCAGGGTAGCTGCTCTAAGACTGTACATTGAACTTTTTTTTAAATCCATAGATAATGTATGTATAAAAGGAATTAATAAAAATATTAATTTATTAAATAAATTATAATTATAATTATAATAATATACATGTTAAATATTATATGTATTATTTATATTTTATAGAAACAAAACATTCAAGTTGTTAACATCGGTTCTGGTTTGGATACTACCTTTTTTTGGATAAATGTATATAAAAATATAAATAAATAAATAAATAAATAAATAACACTTTTCTCTTTTGTAAAAATATCATATATCATATTAATATGAAGTATACATTTATATATTTTTGTTGTTCTTATATTTTTTCCTTGTAGCAAAAATATCATGACGTGAAATACTATGAAATCGATTTTTACGAGTTATTAAAAGAGAAGACTTATATAATTAAAAAATATGCAGAAATGAAAAATTTTTTAAAATATGAAAAAGAAAATGAAGAAAAAGATGAGGATCTTATTAATTGCGTGAATTATAAAATGGTTCCTCTTGATTTAAATGATTCATCATCCTTTGAAAAAATATTATTATCATATAATTTTGATTTTAATAAACCTACCATATTTATATGTGAATGTGTTCTTATATATTTAGAAACAGAAAGCAGTGATAATTTAATAAAAAAGTTGAGTGAACTTATGAAAAATACATCATGTATAATTGTATATGAGCAGGTAACACATGATGATAAATATTTATCTTTTATTTATAATTTTTTTTTTATATTATATGTAAATAAGGTTCATATATATATATATATATATATATATATATATATATATATATTTATATTTATTTATTTATTATATTTTTTTTTTTTTTTTTTTTTTTTTTTTTTTGTTAGGTGAATCCTAATACAGCCTTCGGAAAAGTGATGATAGACAATTTTAGTCATAGAGGTATAAATTTGAAGAGCATTTATAAATATTACAATTTACAATCACAATTAGAAAGATATAAATCTTTAGGTTGGGTTAATGTATATATAAATGATATGAATGAAATATATGATTACCATATAAATATTGAAGAAAAAAAGAAAATTGAACGTATCGAAATGTTTGATGAATTCGAAGAATGGAGATTATTACAAAACCATTACTTTATATTGGTAGCTTTTAATTGTTATAATAATATAAACTTAGAAGACTTAAAACAATTTTTGACATGTCAAAAAAAGGAAAAATAATATACAATTTTATAAATATTATAGATATTATTATATGTAAATATTTTAATGTTTCTGTATAATACTATGAAAATATATATAATGCATATATATTTTTCATTTTTCATTTTTTTATATTTTGTTTTCACTCATTTTTAATTTGTAAGTATTATTTAATGCATATTTAATTTTATGTTTTGTTAAAAGTGGAAATTCAATTTATATTATCCTTCTAACTAAAAAAAAAAAAAAAAAAAAAAAAAAATAGGTATATTTTATTAATAATAACATTTTTGTTATAACATTGAGTACACATAAAAAAAAAGATATATATATAAAAATATTTTATATGTAAAAATATAAATAAAAAAAAAAAAAAATCACACTTTAATTATTTTCCATATATGAAAAAAAAAAAAAGAAAAGAAAAGAATTTCCGTCCATAATGCAGTTTTGCATATAGTGTAAATGAAAAAAAAAAAAAAAAAAAAAAAAAAAAAAAAAATTTATATATGTATATATAACATAATAATTTCAAATATGATAAATAATATATAATTATATTTCATTAATATGACAATTATAGGAAAAAATGATGTGTAAACTTGAAGGGTAAAATATATATATATATATATAAAGAAAAAAGGAATAATACAAAAAATATATAAATTATATATTATGTTATATTAAATTTTTTTTTTTTTTTCTTTATACAGCTATTATCCATAATTTATATTAAAAAAAAAAAAATTATAAAACATAAAAATATATATATATATATATATATATATATATATATATATATATTTATTTATATATACAAAGATGCTCATATTTCAGAACGCACAACATTATTTCAATTTTTTTCGCAACTTTAATGGTTGCTATACGGATAATAAATTATTGAAATTTTTTTTCAAAAAGAGTTATAACAATTGGTTTAATGATCCAAGTCAATATAATTATTATTTTATATCTTACTATGCTGTAGCACTTTCAATGTGTATTATGTTACGTAATTTATTATTTAATCCTGATGTACATTTTAGAAGACAAGATAAAAGAAGAAATATAATTGACAGATATCAACATCATGCATATTCACTTCCATATTTTAATCACTGGTTAAGAAATTTTAGTCAATCATTTAAAAGTTCACTTATTGATAATGAACCAGATTATCAAGATGTAGACCCTTGGTCTTTCCGACCTAACCGAAATCAATTTTATGGAAGATTCCCATTCTTTTTTGAAATACCAAAGTATCATATTGATGACCCATCATTTGATAAAAACTCACATAAGTATATGCAAAATTATTATGAACAAATTGGATATGTACAAAAACCAGAAACCATGCGAGTTTAATGAGAAAAAAAAACAGAAAAAATATTCAATTTATTATAATCCATAATTGGATATAATAATATTCATATTTTTGTTTATGTGTTTATTTAATGCTTATAGCTTTACACAAGCTAAATAATACATAGCCAAGTCTTAAATGTATATAAATATTAATATATATTAATATATATATATATATATATATATATATATATATATTTATTTATTTATTTATATGTGTGTATTCCTATTAATTAATTATAAAAAAAAACATTTATATATTTATAATATTAAATATAATTTTTTTCTTTATTTTACACTATACTATTTTATGTTTTATATTTTTCAGAATTAAAAATAAACAAATATTTAAAAATACATATAAAGGAATAATATATATATTAATGTGTTAAAATATAATTATGCTCTTTTGTCATATAACATGAACACTAAATATGGGTTATTAATCCATTATTTTTATGATATATAATAATGTTGAAAAAAATGAGTTGCTTTTTTGAAAAAAAAAAAAAAAAAAAAAAAAAAAAAAGGCACATATACATAATATTATATATAAACAAATATATATATTAGTCAAATGTTAGACTTTTTATGACCTCACATTTTTATTAAACATAAAAATGACAAAAAAAAGAAAAAGAGAGTAACGGAATGAATTAAAAAATTTTCTTATAAAAGAGGAAAAAAAGGAATTATAATACATTATATTTATTTTAGGGAACATGATATAAAAGAAGGTAATACAAATATATATAAATAAATAAATAAATATATATATATATATATATATATATATATATTACATATTATATTTATTTACGAATAAGTATATATTTTTTTCTTGACTTTATTATTATAAGTCTGTGTATTATAATTACATATATAATTATTTTCTGGCACAGAATACTGAGAAGTAGGTTGATACATTTGATTTTGTGTATTATTATTCATATACATGTTAGAATTCATATTAACCTTCATATTTTGTTGCACGTTATTATTAATATGTGGAATGATATTATTTAAATGATTGTGCACAACACTATTATCAATATTTTGATTGATGATATTGATAGATGAGTTTTTTCTAGTAATATTATTTTCTGAGTTATTAATAATATCATTAATTATAGTATCATTCATAATAATATGATCATTAATATTATTAATATTAATAATATTATCATTCATCATAGTATCATTCATCATAGTATCATTCATCATAGTATCATTCATAATATTTTCATTCATAATATTATCATTCATAACAATATTATTCATATTATTCATATTATTCATATTGTGCATATTATTCATATTTATATCATTCATATTTGGATCATTCATTAAGGAGGACATTTGTTGGTTCATTGATGTAGCCATAAGATTATTTTGTTGCATACTCAGCTGGTAATTATTTTGCATAGAATTATTCATATGATCATTTAACACATTATTATTATTATTATGTTTATTGTTTAATGTCTTATTTTTATTTGATTGATTATTGAGAACATAATGTGTATTGCTCATACGCTTATTATTATTACTCATTCGATTATTAATGGATATACGACTATTATTATTATTATTATTGTTGTTGTTGCTGTTTCCATTTTTATTTTTATTATTACTTTTATTATTTTTAGCTTTGGTGTCATTACCAGAAGGCATGTTATTATTACCCATGACATTATTATGCGTAGTAGCTGTAGTTGTTGTAGTAGTACTAGTTGTAGTTGCAGTGTTATTATTTTTAAGAAAAAAATTATTTAAAACATCTTTATTTAATTCAACATTAGATTTAACAGATAAAGAATTTCTATTGATAAGTTCTGGATTTAGATTTCCTTGCACATTATTAGAGTTATTACTATAATCATTAATAATTATATTATTTTGTTTTATCATATTATTATTATGTATATTCCTATTATAATTATTATTTTTGATATCATTTGATATAACTGGTGATATATTTTTTCTGGAATCATTTGTAATCATATTATTCTTTAGATCAAATGATGAACATGAAGAAACATTTCTTGAACTACTATCATTATAATTATTATTAGATGCAGTATTTCCAATTATAGTAGTATTATTCATTGTTTTATTTGTACCATTATAATAGTTATAGACATATCCCTTTTGTGATTGTATATCATTCATATTTTTATCATCATTCTTTATATAAGAATAACCATACATCATACCATTAACATCATACATAATATTCATATCTTGCATTGAGCAATAATTTCCATTAAAATTATTATTTTTTATATCCTCTGTATTTATACCGTTAAATGAATTGGTTCCATTCTGTGCAGCTACACTATTAAAATTGTTATTATTATTATTATTATTATTATGTGATGAGTAACTATTTTTGTTTTGATTTATTTTTGAATTCTGGCCTATATATGAATTGACAAAATCATTGCTGTGAAAACTATTTGTTGTAATATCTTTCATATCATTATTTATATTATTATTTAATTCTGTTAACGTATTATTTGAAAAATCTTTTTTGTATGATCTTTTTCTATTACTTACATTATTATTATTATTATTATTATTATTATTATTATTACTATTATTATAATTTATGGGATTAACTAAGTTGTTTGTAAAATTTTCATTAGTACTTAAACTGTTATTATAATTATTATTATTATTGTTCTTGTTATTGTTACTATTATTATTACTACAAGTACTACTATTATTATTATTACTACTATTATTATTACTACAACTGCTATTATAATTACTACTATTATTATAATTACTACTATTATTATAATTACTGCTATTATTATAATTACTACTATTATTATAATTACTACTATTATTATAATTACTATTATTATTATTATTACTACTACTATTATTACTACTACTATTATTATTATTGTTGTTGTTATTGCCTTGTGTAGAGTTCATACCTCGATTGGAGTATATACTCATATGACGATTTGAAAAATTATTTGTTGGATACATATTATTTGATATAACACCATTTGGTGACATATAATTATTATTTGATATATTAAAATCTTTATTATTAAAATATTTATTTTGGTTCATATATATATTATTTTGTAAATTTAAAGATGAATTATTAAAATCGTCTATATTATTATTATTGCTATTATTATTATTATTATTATTTGATCTGTATAATAAATTTAAATCATTAGTACTATTATTTAATGTATTCATCATTTGAGAATTCATATTATTATTATTATTACCATTAAGGTTTTCCATATTATTTAAACCATTCATTGAATTTATACCATTTATTATATTCATACTATTTTTATTATCATTACAATTTGAATATAAATTGTAATATTGTTGCATCATATCATAATTCATATTCGCCTGACTTTTTCGAGTATTCATTTTCATATGAAGATTAATAAATTTCATACGATCTTCTAAAGGTATAAGATCAATTAAAAAATCAAAGGTATCTTTCTTACAAGCAGCAGATACTACATCTTGTCTTTGTAACGTTCGACGTTTCCCTTCTTCTGTATATTTCCAAGCATTACTTGTTAATTCCATAATAAATAATTCACATGCTTTAGCTAATAATACAGGTGTGTCTGCAGAAACCATTTGATTACTTTTTATTTCATCATCTTCTTTCATTATTTTTTTTATTCTTGATATAGGCAAATTGTGTATCTTCATATCCTCTGGGCTCATGTTACATATTTCGAACAGTTGCTCTTTCCAAAAATTTTTCGCATCATCATTTTCATTATTCTTTAAATTCATGACGTCACATATAAATATAAAGTTAAAAGGAAATATAATATCACAACATAAATATATCGAAAGAAAAAAAAATCAAATCAAAAATATAATGAAAAATATAATGAAAAATATAATGAAAAATAAAATCAAAAATAAAATCAAATAAATGGCAACTCAATAATAATATATATAATATTTAACAATAAATACTAAACATATTATATATATATATATATATATATATATATATATATATAAGTAAATTAAGAAAAACATATATATATATATATTTTTTTTTATTACACACAAGGGATTATTATTTATCAAATGTCTTCCATATATATGATTCATATATGTATATGTTTTATGTATATATAATATGATTCATACATATATATGTTCTTATTTTTCTACGTATATATAAAAAAAATTGTATTTTTTTTTTTTTTCCCCCCTTATACAATTAAATTAAAAGGTATATGTAAATATACGAATGATTAAAATGTTATATATATATATATATATATATATTGATAATTATTTAAATATTATTATTTAATTTTTATTAATTTTTAAGATGCCTACAAATGAGAAGTTAAATTATATGAAGGAAAATCAATTGAAC
>NC_031494.1:1446997-1449359 GCF_001602025.1 Plasmodium gaboni | reverse complement strand
AAAAAAAAAAAAAAAAAAAAAAAAAAACAAAAAAAAAAGGAAAAAAGAAAAAAAAAAGAAAAAAAAAAAAGAAAAAGAATAACATAAGGTTTAACTTAAAATATAAGGCTTTATGACTCAAAAATATATATACATTTTTATATCTAAAAAAAAAAAAAAAAAAAAATAGACATACAGAAGAACGTATCTGAAATGTTATAAAATAAAAGGCAGATATATATATATATATATATATATTAAAGTTAAAAAAAAAAATATATGAATATAATATTTTTCATATGTCTACAATAATATATTTCTTAAAAGTATGAATAAGAAATATATAATGTATAATATGTGTAATCATTTAAAGATGACACTTCATATAACAAATAAACAAAATGAAATAAAACAAAATATATATTAAAATGTCATAAAAAAAGGTAAAAGAAATAAAAAAATAATATAAAATAAAACAAAACAGAAAGAAACAAAAACAACATAAATGTTACATAAAATTATATGTATTTTATATATATTATTTATTTATCTGTTTTATTATTTTTATTTTTTTTTTTTTTTAACGTGTGTAAAATAAATAAGTATCATTTATATACTAATCGTCAGTAATCTTTTCCCTCTGAATTTAAAAAATCATGCACTTATTTACAGAATAATATATATATATAATATATATCATGCATATAAAATAAGTATATGTTATGTATTTATATATATACGTAAAATTTTTCTTTTCGGTATATATAAAAGTCATATATATTTTATTAATGAATTGTAGATTTTTTATTCATTTATTATTTTTTTGTTTTCTATGAATCCATCTATATATATATATATATATATATATATTTTATAACAATATATTCATTATTATTTTTTCTTATATAGACAACTATATATATATACATATATAAATATACAAAATAGGAATTTCATATATTACATGTGAATATATATAAATATATTATGTATATATAATATTTATAGATATATATATAAATATATTTTATGCATTATTACATCTCACCCGTTATCTTGTTATTGCTAATCTCATTTTCTCTTAAAAAAATCACTTTATAAATTTATAAAAATTATTTTAAACATATATATATATATATATATATATATATATATATATATATATATTTATAAATATAATTATGTAATATTATTAAAAAGAAGGGAAAATATATATATTAATATATGTACCCAATATATAAAAGTATATTATATATAATTTATAATAATATTTTAAAGAAAAAAAAAAAAAAAAAAAAAAAAAAACAATTTTATTTAAAGTGCATGTAAAACTAAAACATTTATATAATTATTAATTTATAAAGTTAAATGAAAAAAAATAAAATAAAATAATCAAAGAAAAAAAAAAAAAAAGAATTTTTTACTAAGTTCACAAAACTTATATTGATTATAAGAAAATATGAACTAATTAAAAATACAAAGACAAAAAAAAACAGCAAAAAAAATAAAAATTACATGAAAAATTGAAATTTTTTTTTCTATTTTACACATTAATATATACATATATAAGTTACAAAAATGATTATACATTTAAAAACAACTATGTATATAATAATATTTATATATTATAGTATAATATTATATATATATACATATATAATTAAAAAAAAAAAAAAAAATGTTCTGTGCAAGACTTGAAATGATTTAAAAAAAAAAGCATATATAACAAAAATTTTGTTATTAAAAAATGAGGAAAATTTATATATTAATTATTATATATTTGAAAAAATCTAAAAAATATTAAGATTCTTTTTTTGGTTTTACTAATTATTTCCCATTTTTTTAGCTCTTTTTTATTTTTTTTGTTAATATTTTAATAATTTTTTGAATATTTTTTGATAATTTTTTGAATATTTTTTGATAATTTTTTTTGAATATTTTTTGATAGTTTTTTTTTGAATATTTTTTGATATTTTTTTGATAATTTTTTCGATAATCTTTTTTGAATATTTTTTTGATAATATTTTTTAAATCATATATTTTTTTTTTTTTTGATTAATTTTTTTTAATTTTTTCTGGTTCGCTTTATTTTTTTTTCTTTTTTTGTTTTTTTTTATTTTTAGTGCATATAAAGTCTAAGAGCATCATTTTTGTGGTTCAACTTAAAATTAGCGTGCGACTTTTTTTTTTTTTTTTTTTTTTTTTTTTTTTTTTTTTTTTTTATTTTTTAATCAAATTTTAAAAAAAAAAAAAAAAAAAAAAAAAAGGAAAAAAACTTAAAAAATTTAGAAATAATAATAATTTCAATTATAATTATATATATATAATAATATATATTTTTTTTTTTTTTTTTTTTATAAGAAATGTATATAATAATAAAAAA
>NC_031494.1:1437240-1446697 GCF_001602025.1 Plasmodium gaboni | reverse complement strand
TTTAATTTTTTTTTAAATATACATTTAATACAACCTATAATACATGTGTATATGACTATAAAATATTTTGGATACATTTTCAAGGAAAATTACTCTTTTATTAAATATATAATATATATATGTTTGTATTTTATTTTATTTACTTTATATATTTAATTTTTTTTTTTTTTTTTTTTGTGAAAATTAATGCAATTAATATGTTTTTCATTTAACTTAATAAATAAATAATATATATAAGAAAAAATAATTTAAAACATATAATTATTGATATATATATATTATATATATATATATATAAATTAATAAAATAACACAATGATAATATACACATAATATATTACATAAAATATTTTTTATTAAAAATACATACATATATAATAAATATATATATATATATATATATATTTAACATATTATGTATACAATAAAATAATGGAAAAATTATATGATTTAATTGTGCTATTTTTTTGTTAAAATGTTCAAGACTTTTAATGTAAAAAATTCTATTTTTTTATCTTTCATATTATAATGTTCTTATATATTATTTTATTATATATATATTATTTTTTTTTGTTAATAATTTCCAACGTGGGATAAATCAGAAAACGGGAAAAAATATATGTATATAGATATATATAAATTTATATGTTTTTTTTTTTTTTTATGACAAATGTCTAGGTAATATACAAATTTTTGTGATACAATTTTTAACATAAAGGATAAAAAATATATATATGCAGTAAAAAAAAAATATATATATATATATAATATATATAATATTTATATGTATTATTTTATTTTTTTTTTCACTCTGAAATAAAATATATATGTAAATATATATATATATATATAATATATATAATATATATAATATTTATATGTATTATTTTATTTTTTTTTTCACTCTGAAATAAAATATATATGTAAATAAATATATTTATATATATATATATTTATTTATTTATATATATAATGAATAATATTAAATATGTACATTTTTTTTATAAATGTAAAATATTTGGAAAAAATGGATTGAATAGAATAATTAGAAGATATGGTGGTACATTTAATCATAACATAAAAGAAAATGAACGTATTCCTCCAGCATCTGAAGATCCAAGTTATAAAAATTTATTTGATCATGCAGAGGATATAAAATTATGGGAAATTGAAGAAAAACAAAATGTGTGTCATAAAAAAGTTGAAGATTTATCAGAATTAGTTGAACCATCAAATCATCCACATCAATATGAAGGTATATTTGCAAGAACAAGATATGCTCATTATAATCAAACAGCTGAGCCAGTATTTCCAAGAAAACCAGATCTAGAGAAAGGTGAATTGGCTAGTGGAGCAAATGTAACAAGAACTGATGTTTGGCATAATCCTAAAGAACCAGCAATTGTATCAATTGGAAAATTTGAACCAAGAAATTTTAGACCTGCTGGTTATGCAGAAAATTGTCCTAATCCTGAAAGTATTAACTCAGATCATCATCCTGATTTTCGAGAATATAGATTAAGAAGTGGAAATGAAGATAGAAGATCATTTATGTATTTTATCAGTGCATCCTATTTTTTTATTATGTCATCAATTATGAGATCTGCTATATGTAAATCTGTTCATTTTTTTTGGATTTCAAAAGATCTAGTTGCTGGAGGTACCACAGAATTAGATATGAGAACAGTAAATCCTGGAGAACATGTTGTTATTAAATGGAGAGGTAAACCTGTATTCGTTAAACATAGAACACCTGAAGATATTCAAAGAGCAAAAGAAGATGATAAATTAATTCAAACCATGAGAGATCCACAATTAGATTCAGATCGTACTATTAAACCAGAATGGCTAGTCAATATAGGTATATGTACTCACCTAGGTTGTGTTCCAGCTCAAGGTGGGAATTATAGTGGATATTTTTGCCCTTGTCACGGTTCCCATTATGATAATTCTGGAAGAATCAGACAAGGACCTGCACCTTCCAATTTAGAAGTGCCTCCTTATGAATTTGTTGATGAAAATACCATAAAAATTGGATAAAGTATGTTTAAATAAAACACTAACAAGAATATGTATATGAAAATATATATATATGTATATATGTTGTATATATTTATTTATTTTTTTTTTTTTATTTATATTTATTTTTTTTTTAAATGTTGTACATTATATTTGTGTATATTTATGGGGCTTTCAAAAATTTAACAACGAAAAAATAAAACAATTATATATATATATATATATATATATATATATATATTCATTTATTTATTATTTTTTTTTTTTTTTTTCGCATAACCACATATTTATACACCTATATATTTAAAACACGTACAAATAAAAATTTGTTTATAGGTATATATATTTATATGTGTATATATAAAAATATTATTACAAAAAAAATATATTTTTTTAATAATTTTTATACATATACTTAATGCTAATATGAATCTAATGTTTTTATTTTTTTCAAATAATAATATTTAATAACTGTTGTGATTAGTTTCTAACAGTTTTATTTAAAAAATTAAACAAATAAAAAAAAAAAAAAACAATAAATAAAAAATGTATAAAAATTATAAAAAATACAGAAAATATAAAATGTGGTATAAAAAAACATAAACTTTATTTATGAAAATGGATTGTAGACATTTGTGTATATTATTACATGCCTACACCTTAAAAACATATATAAAAAAAAAAGAGAGGAAAAAGAAAAAATGTATTAAAACAACTAAAAATATAAAAATAAATAAATATATATATATATATTGTAGAAATGGGTTATCCATATATTCATTATTAAATCATATATAACAAATAAGATAATCAAATATTATAAAAAAAAAATTTTATATATATATGTTTTTTTTTTTTTTTTTCATTTATTGTGACATGTACACGTTTTTAGGTATGCATTTAATTTGTTTGATAAATGCTTATAGAACATGAAACATAAAAAATTATTAACTATAAAAATGATAAAAAGAATATAAAAAAATATTACATAAAAATTGTTAGTAAAAATTTGGTACCAATTTCTATAATAATTAGCATTATTATTGTTATTATTTATATTATTCATATGGTTGATGTTATTATTTGTATTGTTGATATTATTATTATTTATATGATTATCCTTTGCGGTGTAATTCATAAATGTATTGGGATTTATATTATATGAGAAACCATTTATTATATACCTTTTAAATATATTTTTCCAATATTTAAATTTGTATATGAATAATTGTACAAATTTTAAATTTACTAAAAAATCGAATATGTTCAAATAAACTGTTTGAAGACGATCAACTTGTGAATTATAATATATGAGTGGTGTTTTAAATATATCATTATGACAATGATTTTCATAATATAAAAAATTGAATAAACTTTTTTTTTTTTCTTTTATAATAAAGTCTGTATTTTTTTGACGATATCCATTTTTGTTATGCAATAAAATATTTTGATCATCATCACACATAGGATAATTTCCAGTTCTTATTTTTTCAAATAGATATTTTCTTTCAAATTCATCATATAAGAAATTTTGTAAATATTTACATAGATATTTTAATGAATCCATATTTTTACTTTTATCATTAATTTGTTCTACACATATTTCTTTTAATATTTTATAAAAGGTATCTGAATTTTTTTTATTCATATTTAAATCTTTCATATGTTTTTCATTAATCATAATATATTTTAATAATAAACTTATAGTATTTTGTAAAATTTTAAAATTTGATAACATATGATATATAATTTTTGTTTTATTATTTGTTATTTTTATAATATCTCTTAATTTAGTTAAAAGATAATTATTTTTAGTTTCTATAGTTTTTATTTTATCAACTAATGTTAATAATGCATGTCCTCTAGAATTTTTTGATTTTTCTTCTATTTTTTCTTCTCTTATACAATTTTCTTCATTTAGAAAATTTAAATTTTCATCAATAATTTTATTATCATATTCTTCTATAAAATTAATTTTTTTTTTATTTTTTTTTATTTGTTCTTTTCTCTTTTTATTAAATTTGACATTTTCATTTCTTTCATTATTTTTTTCTGTTATTAAAGAAATGTTTTTACTATTTCCTTTATTTCTTTTATATGTATTATTATCATTATCATCATCATTTGTATAATTATCAGAAACATTATCATCATATTCACTAATAATATCATATACATCATGGATAAGTTTATTATTTGATTCTTCATTTTTTTTAATTTCATTCAAAATTTTTATACTACTACTGTCATTACTATCCTTATCTTCATCATATATTATATTTTCTTTAATTTTCTTTTTCATACATTTCTCATATTTTGAATCTTTCTTTTCATACTTATCAATATAATAATTCGAATATATAATATTTTCCATATCTCCTATAGTTAAACATACATTTTCTAAGAAGTTTTTTTTGGGGTTAATAATTATTCTATTCGTAAGATAATAATTCAAATATGACTTCTTATTATTTTCATCATACTGATAATGCTCACCATAAACAACATTACTATTATTATCATTATTGTTATTATTATTATTATTATTGTTATTATTATTATTATTGTCAATATCATCATTGTCGTCATAATAAAAATACTCATCATTATAACTATCATTATTATATAAATAATTTGGTATAATATTAAATTTTCTATAAGAATTTATTTTTTCTTTTCCTTCAATATACTCATTATCATAAAAATAATTTTCATTTTCATATATATCCTTTTTATTAATATCAATCTTCCAATTCATTTCATTTTTTTTCAATTCCATAAGTATCATGTTTGTTAAAAACCATGTTATATAATTAGTTAAATAATATTCCTTATTTTTTGAAAAGAAATATATATCAGATAAGGATATATAAGTTTTATTATTTCGATTTTTTATATAATAAGACATTTGAATATTTTCTAAATACTTATCGAATGAAGACAGTTTTGTTTTTTCCATACGATAATGTAGATACAAAATGATGTAATTTTTATTAATCTTAATATATCCTTTATTAATATTATTATTATTATTATTATATGTATTATTGTTTTTATTTATTTTTTTTAAAAAGAGAGAACTAAAATTCTTCTTCAAAAAACAATTTTGTTTAATATAACTTGTTAACATTTTTTGCAAAAATATATTTATATAATTTTTTTTTTTTTTTTTTTTTATTATACTATTTATATTATTAAAAAGGTAATTCAATAAAATATCTAAACAATCATTCATTTGAAATATCATATCATTTTTGTTATAAATCCAAAAATTTAAGAAATAAATATATGGTAACTTTCTATATACGAATTTATGAAAAAATAATATAATGCTATTAAATATATTTTGTTTCATTTTTATTTTTTGTTCTTCTACTTTTTGAAGTTCATTATTTTTTATATTATTATGTAATATAGGTATATAATTTAATTTCTGTCTCTTTTGTAAATATTTATATATATCATTTATTAATTTATCTCTTCGACATGTATTAGAAGAACTATTATTATCATTATTATCATATTCGTTATTAAAAATATGATGATGAGCACCTACAAAAACTCTTTTCTTCTTCAAAATTTTATAACTTTTATATATATCAACACATTTCATTTTGTTATAAAAAGTACTTAAATATTTTCTTTCTAATGTATATAAAAGTGTAATATGTTTATTATTATTATTATTATTGTTATTATTTTCTTTTGACCAATTGTTAATTAAATTGGTACAATATTTTATAAATTCAAAATGGTAAATATTATGTGGTTTTAATTTATATATGACATATAAAATCATATAATTTTCATAAGGTTTTCTTCTATAAATTTTGTTTTTCTTCTTTATTGTTTCACTCATATTTATTCTTTCTTTTATATCTTCATAATTATTATATACATAATATGGTAAAAATTTCGTTCTGATTATATCCTCATTTATATATAAAATATCATTCATATTATTTTTATGTATATGTATATATTTCAATACACTCTTGTTATCATAATATGAACAATATGAGAATTTTAAATATATTTTATTTTTAAACTTGTGAGATATAAATATATTTCTAAAGAAATAAAAATGAGGTGACAAGTAAATGTTTTTTAATTTATTCATACTTTCGTCGTTAAAATAATGATTATCAAATATATATTTTTTTGTAAATATATTTTTTATATTTGAACGAGATATACATATTTTAGACAATAATTTTTTATTATCAACTAAACAAACTAAATCACCATTACATAATATATTTGAAAAGAACAAAGAATATATCATATGTTGAACTATTATTATATGATTTTTATTAAATGTATGTAATGATATATAATCATCATTAATATTAATATATTTCTTTCTTCCTTTTTTTATGATGCTAAAATATGGACTTTTTACAAATCCTTCCTTTTTATATATTGTATATAAAAGAGGTATCCATTTTTTCCTTTTTAATAAAAAGTGTATACTTGAAAATGGTAATAATTTAATTAGAGCCCCATACTTATTTTTAATATTCATTATTAAATTATATATATATTTTTTCTGTTCTTCCTGTTTTATATATAATTTCTGATATATCTCATTATCATAATATTCATATGATTTGTTTTCATGATTTTCTTTTAATACTTTAATGAAATTTATAAAATTGATATACTTTTTATTTATATATTTATATCTAGTCGATATATAAAATTTGTTCATAAACTGTGATGAATGGATTTTATTTTTTAACATATTAAAATGATATAATTCATTTTTAATATGTTGATTAAATAAATAATATAATACAATCAATATATTGTAATAAACATTTTTATGAAATATATGACTTTTCTTTTTTTGTGCATTTTGATTATTTTTTATATTTATATATATATTTTTTTTATTATGTTCATCATCCATATGATCATGTTCTTTTTTTATATTTTTATAAGATGAACATTTATTTAATTCTTTTGTATTAGTTGTTTGAATTATTTTTTTTTTTTTTTTTATATGATAATCTTCTTTCATGCTATCTTTATTATTTTTTTGTATGACATACATATCATTTTGTTGAATTGGATTAGTGTCATCTATCTTTTGTTGTTCATCATTAAAATAATTTTCTTTTAAAATATCTTTATCAAATAATTCATAATTCATTAATTCATTTTCTATTAATTCGGTATCCATTAATTCTTTTTCAATCATATCAGTATCAAATAAATTGGTATGCATAAATTCATTTTCTATTAATTTGGTATTTAATAATTCTTTTTCTATTTGTTTTGTATTTATGAGATCTTTATCTATTAATTTGGTATCTATAGACTTGGCTGGTGTCCTTGTACTTTTTTTTTTCTTCTTTTTTTTCTCATCATTTGTTTTGATATTATCATAATATATATCATTCAAATGAATGTTATCATTATCATTACTATTACCATCATTTGTATTATTTTTTTTTTTTGTTGTCTTCTTTCCTTTAGTTGTGCTTGATAATGTATCATCAACTGATTCATTACTTTCATACAATTCTTCCAAATTTTCAATAATTTCTTGATCATATAATTCTTCATTATTTTGATCCATATAATTATCTTGTAGATCTTTTTCAATTTTATTAATATTTTCATCTGAATATATTTTATCACTTAACATATCAACTCCAGAAGATGCAAATATTTGAAGATGTGTCAAAGTACAATAATAATTATTTTCTAAATTATGATGAGATAATACATGAAACTTTAAATATTTCACCCAACAATTATCTTCATCATAATTTTTACAATATTCATATATATTAAATAATTCAAAACTTTTAGTAAAATTTGTTGATATCTTTCCTAATTTTTTCCATTTAGTAGCTGGATATACATCACTACCTAATATTTCTATTACCTTAAAATTTGATGCATAATGTTCTAAAGATACTAAACCTATCTTTTCTATATGTATAATATCACTAAATGAATATATCCACCATATATCAGAATTACATGGTGTTAACATATAGCTATCATAATCATATTGTTGAATAGATCTAATGTTAATTATGCCTTTGCTATATTCTATAATCTTAGTACCTGTGTCAAGTGACCCAAAATCAATTTTTAATTTTAGGCTCGTCAGGTTGTAGTTCTCCCCCAAAATGTACTTCTCTAAAAAATGAAAAAAATATATATATATATATATATATATATATATATACTTTAATACATCTACATACTTATATTTTTGTTTACATATATATATGCAATACATATAAAATACATACACACAAATATATACATCTATATATATATATATATATATTCATATTCTTTTTATATATACCTGTTGATGAATTTGTAAAATTCGTGTTGAGATCATTCCTATATATCGTTGCTTTTGGTGTAAAAAAGCTTTTTATAAGAAAGAACAAAAAGTTTACTGATATTAAAAACCACCATATCATATTTCTTTCTCTTTATTTTTTATTTTATTATAAATGTTTATGCAATATTTTTAGTTTATTTATTTGTTATTTTTTTTTTTTTTTTTTTTTTTTTGGTTCATTATTATGTAAAAATAATTTCTTTTATATTATTTTTAATATGATTCATTATAAGGTATTATTATAATACACATATATAAACATTATATATTTAATAAGATTAATAATGTCCTTTAAATTATTGTATATTCATAATGTGTCACGATTTTTTTATAAAGACTTATCAATAAATAAAAATATAATATATATATATATATATATATATTTATTTATTTATTTATTTATTTCATTACTGTTGAGCTTTATAAAACATATATTTTATAAAAGTTTAATATCATATATTTCTTCTCTCATAAATATGTTTCATTAGAACTTATAGTTCTTATATTATCTCTATATTTTTTGTGTGTGATGCATATATTATATATATAATATATATAAATAATTTATCTACACTTTCAAAATGTTTCATATATGACATTATATATACATATATTTTTTTCATATATATATATATATATAAATTATATTTTACATATACATATAATTAATTAGTCTAATATTTTTTACAATCTTAATTTCCTTGTCACATTTAATTATAATGTTGCAAAAAAAATAAATATAAAAAATATATGGATTTCACATATTTTCTTTTTATATTATATTAATTTTAAGTCAAACAAAAAAAAAAAAAGAAAAAATAATAATACATATATATCATATATTTATATGCAATGTATTCTTTTGAACGTTAAAAAAAATATAAACAAAAATTCATATATTTAAATAAACAAAAAAAAAAAAAAAAAAAAAAAAAAAAAAAAAAAAAAAAATATATATATATATATATATATATATATATATATATATATATTTTTATATTTATATGTTCATTTTAAAAAAAAATATATTTTTTTTTTTTTTTTTTTTTTTTTTTTTTTAAAAAA